>NW_027191315.1:0-12159 GCF_040958095.1 Procambarus clarkii
CTTAGTGGATCGCAGTGAGGATGCTGCTCTGCCACCTACAACACCCTGACCGGTACGTAAGTCGTCTACGAACGATTCGGTACAGCACATTAGCATTAGATATTTCCATATTTGGGATGGAGGCGCCCGCACTGTTTGGCGCGACTCCCCGGGTTCCCCTTACATGGGTCCATTCCACGCACCGCCCCTCGCCTCGCCTCCCTCCTCCCGAGAGAGAGAGAGAGACGGAAGTCCGGAACGGCACGGGTGTCTCTCCTTTAGACTCCGGTCTTTGACCATTCCAATGCCAGCCGTACACGATATCTTTGCTTCTCCAGCCGGGATTCTGCCTTAGAGGCTTTCAGGCATAATCCACGGACGTAGCCTCGCTCCACTGGCCGATCGACCAAGAACGAACCATTTGTCCGGACCTGCCGTTCCTCTCGTACTGAGCGACTGCTGTCGCAACGACACATTTTAACAGTAGGGTAAAACTAACCTGTCTCACGACGGTCTAAGAACCCAGCTCACGTTCCCTATTGGTGGGTGAACACTCTTCAGATAAACGCTTGGTGTAATTCTGCTTGCACAATTGATAGGAAGAATGAGCCGGGGGGGGGACATTCGAAGGATCAAAAAGCGACGTCGCTATGACGCTTGGGCCTGCCACAAGCCAGTCCCTGTTTTCGGTAACTTTTCGACACCTCTTGCTTAAAACTCCTAAAGTCAAAAGGATCGATAGTGCCTTGCTTTTCGCTAGTGCCGTATTCGTACTGTGAAAACCGCTCAGGATCATAGCCTAGCCCAGCATTTGCCCTTCTTTTGCTTACTACGGCGAGGTTTCTGTCCACGGCTCGAGCTGGCCGTTAGTGACACCTTGCGTTATCCTTTGACAGATGTCTCCGCCCCAGGTCTCAAACTCCCCACCTGATCAATGTCCTCGGAGCGGATCGTCGGCCTGGGCGCGAACGCCCGGGCTTGGGGCCGGAGGAGGCCACAGCCAGAGACGAAGAACCAACCCGAAGACGATAGTTCCCTCCAGCCGGGGCGGGTGCGGAACCCCATACGCCAGGGGAGAAGGCTGCAAAGCTCCAAAACTGGGACGACTCCTGCTCGTCGGTCATCGCCCTTTCCGGCCGCTTAGGGCTGAAGAAACAGGAAGGACTCCCACGTGGGGAAACTCCGATTCCGTCCTCACAGATGTAAGTAGAAAGGGGGCAAAAAGAACGATCAGAGTAGTGGTATTTTCATTGACGGCCGCCCGCGCGAGGCGAAACGACCTCCCACTTATGCTACACCTCTGATGTCTCTCTACAAAATCAGACTAGAGTCAAGCTCAACAGGGTCTCTTTCCCGCTGTTTAGTGCAGGCCCCGTTCCCCTGCCTGTGGGTTCGCTAGATAGTAGATAGTGGACAGTGGGAATCTCGTTAATCCATTCATGCGCGTCACTAATTAGATGACGAGGCATTTGCTACCTTAAGAGAGTCATAGTTACTCCCGCCGTTTACCCGCGCTTCTTTGAATTTCTTCACTTTGACATTCAGAGCACTGGGCAGAAATCACATTGCGTCAACATCTATCTCTGACCATCGCATGCTTTGTTTTAATTAGACAGTCGGATTCCCCTGGTCCGTGCCAGTTCTGAGTTGATCGCTGGCGCCAGCCGAAGTGGGTTTGGAGTGAACCGGGACGACGCCTTGCACCCACCCCCTCCAAATAGAGGGGGGACGGGCACGCCGCGCCGCTCGAGAACACGCCCACGCAGCCTAGCGCGTTCCACGGAAGGGACGGAGATACGCCGGTCCGAGCTCGGTTCAGGACAGCTGGCCCGACAGAGCGGACGTCCCCGACCTTCACCTCGCCCAGTCCTGCGCCCGAACCCAGGCCCGCTTCCTGCACAGGCCCGACTGGCCCGATCCTCAGAGCCAATCCTTATCCCGAAGTTACGGATCTAATTTGCCGACTTCCCTTACCTACATTAGTCTATCGACCAGAGGCTGCTTACCTTGGAGACCGGCTGCGGATATGGGTACGCACTGGCCCGAAACTAGGCGTTGCGGCATGGAGACCCGCGCTGCCCCAGTTTACCTCCCTCGCATGTTTCACGGACCGGCGGTGGCACGCGGGACGCCGCAAGAACCGCGGCGCTCTACGGCAGACCGTGTTACCAATACCCTTTCTCTCTGCGAATGGCTTCCAGGTCACGGCGCCTTAAACAGAAAAGAAACTCTTTCCCGGACCACCGCCGGCGGACGCGAGCTGGTTCCCGTTACCGGGTCCTGCACAGGGCAGCATTCCAACGCCCGAGGGCGAAGGCGCTTGCACCTGCTTCGTATCCGGGTCCTGGTTACGGATAAGTACCGTATTCCCTTTCGCCACTGTCCCGGGCAACTCACTCATTGTACTCGGCACGTCCTTGTACCAAAAAAAAAAAAAACATTTCTGGCTCGCATTGGCCGTTGCCGCTAGCGTGGGAATCAGCCTTAGCCTTGGCTTAGGAGCGACTAACCCATGTCCAACTGATGTTCACATGGAACCCTTCCCCACTTCGGTCTTCAAGGGAGTCTCTCTCGAGTATTTGCTACTACCACCAAGATCTGCACCAGTGGCGGCTCCAGCCGGCTCACGCCGGATCCCTTCAGCGCTCACCACTGCGACCCTCCTACTCGCCGGGGCTTCGAGACCTGCGCTCTTCGTCGCTGGCCGCTAGTGCCCCGGCGGTCGAGTATCGGGAGAATGCTTGAGCGCCATACCATTTTAAGGGCTAGTTGCTTCGGCAGGTGAGTTGTTTACACACTCCTTAGCGGATTCCGACTTCCATGGCCACCGTCCTGCTGTCTATAGCAACCAACGCCTTTCGATGGGATCTGAATGAGCATTCATTTAGGCCCCTTAACTCGACGTTTGGTTCATCCACAGCGCCAGTTCTGCTTACCAAAAATGGCCCACTAGATACTCAGATTAGTCGCCGAAGCTTCAGCGTTCAAGCAAGCTCGGCAATCTCACCCATTTAAAGTTTGAGAATAGGTTGAGGACGTTTCGTCCCAAGGCCTCTAATCATTCGCTTTACCGGATGAAATTCATCCACGAGTTCCAGCTATCCTGAGGGAAACTTCGGAGGGAACCAGCTACTAGATGGTTCGATTAGTCTTTCGCCCCTATACCCAGCTCCGACGATCGATTTGCACGTCAGAATCGCTACGGACCTCCACCAGAGTTTCCTCTGGCTTCATCCTGGCCAGGCATAGTTCACCATCTTTCGGGTCCCAACATGTCTGCTCATGGTACTTGCCGACTGCACGCATGACCCGCTGATCGACCCTAGAGCCTCACAGCAAAGTGACAGTCTCGCGGCGTCCTGGCAAGTCCCGGTCCTGCGCCCCCCTGCAACAGCAGGCTCTTTTTTACGGAACCATCGCACCCGCCTCCCCCCGAGCCCCGCAGGCGGCCGGGAAATAGCTCACCCGCTTACCGAGACGCGGGAGAGAGGCGAGGGCAACCGGTGAGGATCGGCCCTGAGTCCGGCTGCCACACGAGGCGACAGCCGAACCCGTGTCACTTTCATTACGCCTCTGGGTTTAGTGCGCCCACTGACTCGCACACATGTTAGACTCCTTGGTCCGTGTTTCAAGACGGGTCGGGTGGATCACCGACCTTTTGCACGCCGCGAGAGCCGCCCCCCACGAATGGGAGGGGCTCGTCTCTACGACCGTCGCAGGGCAGCCAGGACACCGGCGGTTTCGCCCACCGGACAAGAGGAGAAGCCGAAGCCGCATCCCCAGCCGGTAGGGTACCAATCCGTCCGGGCCTTCGACGTCCCCAAAAGCAACGGGTCGCGGCGAGACCTACTGTGAGGCGAAATACGCCCGCCGACGCCGGCGTGGGTGGAGGCACGCCCAAGTATTCCTGGGTCGCTTTGTTACGTCCCCACCCAGCCGACAGCCGACGAGCTGAATCCCCCAGTTCGACCTTCGAGGTTCCACCCGTTTGGCTCTTAACGGTTTCACGTACTCTTGAACTCTCTCTTCAAAGTTCTTTTCAACTTTCCCTCACGGTACTTGTCCTCTATCGGTCTCGTGGTCATATTTAGCCTTAGATGGAGTTTACCACCTGCTTTGGGCTGCATTATTAAGCAACCCGACTCTACAGAGAGGCCCTTTCCGACCGCCCCATCTATGCCCTCGCGGGCGCCGCCACACGGGCCTGTCACCCTCCATGGGTAGTGGCCGCTTTCAAGCTTGACTTAGGCGGTATGGGACGGCGTGCCGGACCCTCCGAAACGCAACACCCCTCGTGCCGGTTAAGACACGAGGTTATGCGCTGGGCTCTTCCCCGTTCAGTCGCCCTTACTAAGGGAATCCCTGTTGGTTTCTTTTCCTCCGCTTATTAATATGCTTAAATTTGGCGGGTAGGTCTCTCCCGACACGAGGTCGACGGTGGGTTTTTTTTTTCGTGCGCTGGTGGTTTAAAATTTTATTTGATCATCGATCATCGCTCGAGGGGCGGTCTCGGCGCAAAAACACACACACACAGTCACACACATTTTGATTTGATCAATCAAGGACGCCACCCGTCGGCGAGCACTCTGGCTACGCCTTTTGCTGAGGGGCAAAGCACAGCACGGGAGCAGCACCTCCTCCGTCATGACGACAGGCGGTCGCTCCCTCGCACCACACCAGCAACAAACACAGCGGCTGCTGCTGATGATGCCACGGCTGTTACTGTCCCCCAGCCAACGCACTGAAAATCCGAATTTGGCCGTCTGACGGCTTGCGCCAGACACGCCGTCACTTCGGTTTCAGCAAGCGTTGCTTATAGGCCCCACAACTGTGGCAGCGGCTACCACTAGGGTGCACACATGCCAACGAAATTGTAACAATAATAATAACAACAGTAGTAGTATAGCACTACTTCTGTGCGCACACGCCTCTCTCTCATACATGCACCTGTGTACTGGTGTAATTTACTCGTTCATGAGCGTTATTGGCACCATTTCTTCTCTCTCTCGAATTCTGCTAGGCCAAAGTAAATGAAATCCGGTTGAGTCGGTCCGTAGAGAGTGTGTGTGATAGGCGGGAGGTTCCTCAAGCGTTCAATTTCCCTGGCACACTACTACCTCTGGACGGCGACGCATGGCATGTCGCTTCCGACCCGGTCCTCTAGCCATACCCTTGTGTTGTGCCGTCCAGTCCACGGAGGGGTGGAAACTGGCGGCTTTGCTTGCTGCACGTCTGTGGGACAATCGGATCCGCAGCAGACGTCGAGTGTTTTCTCACTCAAAGGGCGGCAGGCCTCTGTTGCAGAAATAGGACGAAAAGCGTCTTTCTTTCACAGCATGATGAGGTGTGCTAGGGGCTCGTTTGTCAAATATTAGGGGGACTCCCGGTTTGCCTCCTGCCTTCTCATTCGGGGGGCAGTGGCGGGCGTCGTTCCCCAGAGCAGGCCAAAGCGCATCGTTGAGCCTGCCAAAGAGCAGAATATGGAGGCCGCAACAGCTACTCGCCCGATGGATGTTATTCCGACCCTCGCGCAGGAGTGGCGACAGTACACATATCAGGACTGCCGCCGCAATGTGCGTTCGACTTGTCGATGTATCTGGTATTCTTGCGATTCACATACCGACACGCAGTTAGCTGCGGTCTTCATCGACCCACGAGCCAAGTGATCCACCGTTAAGAGTTGTATATGTTTTTATTAAGGCCTGTCGGCCGTCTATCACTCCATCATAGGACGTAATGTATGGGGGGTTTGATAGGGCTGGTAAGAGCCCGACTTTGGTTAGAAGACACATAAAATGCTTTTTTTCTCTCTCCCCTTTTTCCTCCTCTGCCGCACACGTACATTTACGTTTACAGTAGAGTGAAGGCGGGGAGGGAGGGGCCCACTGGGAAGCGTGTCAAGGAAAACCCAGCACTAGACGCCGCCAGAGTAGCAGGCGCCGGCCCTGTCAACGAGAGGAGCAGTAGCGTCTTCGCCTGCTGCTTTCTCTCTATGGTGTGGGTGCCGGAAGCCACTGAGCGACCGGGGACAAGGAAGAAAGATGTCGGTGACGGGTGTCGCGAGCCCCAACAGATGACTCTAAAGCAGTATACGGCGCTAGGACTGTGACCTGCGCCGGTCGGACTGACTGACATGTCATGTCAGTCCGACATCACAGACCTGTTATTGTCTCACAGTGGGTGTTGATCTCCCCGCCGTTTATCCGCTTTCTCCTTTCCCACGGCAATTGGGTGCGGCTCCCAAGGCTACCCTTGCCTTCTTCGCATTGAAGAATACTCGAACGACGACGACGAGCCGATGGTTGCAGCTCTCGCGTCACAAACTGTAATGATCCTTCCGCAGGTTCACCTACGGAAACCTTGTTACGACTTTTACTTCCTCTAAATGATCAAGTTTGGACATCTTTCCGTCAGCTCGAGGCGAGAACCCCTTGCGCCGAGACGCGAGGGGTAGAACATCCAAGAGCGCCAGTCCGAAGGCCTCACTAAATCATTCAATCGGTAGTAGCGACGGGCGGTGTGTACAAAGGGCAGGGACGTAATCAGCGCAAGCTGATGACTTGCACTTACTGGGAATTCCTCGTTCATGGGAAACAATTGCAAGCCCCAATCCCTATCATGAAGGGGATTGAACGGGTTACCCGCTCCTCTCGGAGGGGGAGAACACGTTGATCTCTTCAGTGTAGCGCGCGTGCGGCCCAGAACATCTAAGGGCATCACAGACCTGTTATTGCTCAATCTCGTGCGGCTAGAATTGCCGCTAATCCCTCTAAGAAGAAGTTGCGAACTGGACACCAATTGCTGGAGATCCGTCGACTAGTTAATAGGCCAGAGTCTCGTTCGTTATCGGAATTAACCAGACAAATCGCTCCACCAACTAAGAACGGCCATGCACCACCACCCACCGAATCGAGAAAGAGCTCTCAATCTGTCAATCCTTCCGGTGTCTGGGCCTGGTGAGGTTCCCCGTGTTGAGTCAAATTAAGCCGCAGGCTCCACTCCTGGTGGTGCCCTTCCGTCAATTCCTTTAAGTTTCAGCTTTGCAACCATACTTCCCCCGGAACCCAAAGACTTTGGTTTCCCGGAAGCTGCCCGCCGGGTCATGGGAATAACGCCGGCGGATCGCTAGTTGGCATCGTTTATGGTTAGAACTAGGGCGGTATCTGATCGCCTTCGAACCTCTAACTTTCGTTCTTGATTAATGAAAACATCCTTGGCAAATGCTTTCGCAGTAGTTCGTCTTGCGACGGTCCAAGAATTTCACCTCTAGCGTCGCAGTACGAATGCCCCCGCCTGTTCCTATTAGTCATTACCTCAGGTTCCGAAAACCAACAAAATAGAACCGAGGTCCTATTCCATTATTCCATGCATAGACATTCAGGCCATTAAAGTAGCCTGCTCTGAGCACTCTAATTTTTTCAAAGTAAACGTGCCGGCCACTCGGGACACTCGATGAAGAGCACCCCGTGCGAGCCGGCGGGGCTAGTTAGCTGTTCGGAGCGTGACAGTAAGCACCAGGCGGTGTACCGTCAGTCCGGAACTGAGATCCAACTACGAGCTTTTTAACCGCAACAACTTTAATATACGCTATTGGAGCTGGAATTACCGCGGCTGCTGGCACCAGACTTGCCCTCCAATAGATCCTCGTTAAAGGATTTAAAGTGTACTCATTCCGATTGCGAGGCCTCGGATGAGTCTCGCATCGTTATTTTTCGTCACTACCTCCCCGTGCCGGGAGTGGGTAATTTGCGTGCCTGCTGCCTTCCTTAGATGTGGTAGCCGTTTCTCAGGCTCCCTCTCCGGAATCGAACCCTGATTCCCCGTTACCCGTTATAGCCATTGTAGGCGCATAACCTACAATCGAAAGCTGATAAGGCAGACACTTGAAGGATGCGGCGCCGGTGCGGAGACCGTGCGCTCAGCAAAAAGTTATTCAGATTCACCACGGGTGGGTTAACGGACCGAGGCCCGACCAGTTTTGAACTAATAAAAGCGCTCTTCCCTTGCGGTCAGAGACGTGATGCATGTATTAGCTCTAGAATTACCACAGTTATCCAAGTAAGTGGGTTTACAGATCCAATGAAACATAGCTGATTTAATGAGCCATTCGCGGTTTCGCCTTAACTCGGCTTGTACTTACACATGCATGGCTTAATCTTTGAGACAAGCATATGACTACTGGCAGGATCAACCAGGTAGCTCAACAGTACTACTGATATATAGTACACAAGACACACACACACACACACACCCCGCTCCCCTCGGTTTTGCGTTTTAATCCTGCTTTGCAAGTTAAATCTCACTATGGACTCTCTAGCAGCCCGACAGTATGGCGTTATGTCGATACGTTAGACGAACAGAGGCGGAGGAGAGCAGTTACTCCGCGTGGACGAACGATCATAACTACCCCGCCGAGATTACTCCTGCTCGTCATTGTCGTCATTCAACACGGCAAGCTGGAAAAACAGGAGGAGGAGCAGTAGTAAGTGAGTAGGTGGTGGTGGTGGTCTTTTTCGTTTTGGTAGGGACGCGAGTCTTATTTTCCTCGGCGTCACCCCTTTTATATGAAAGGAACCGTCGGAAATGCATCCGAGGTGCCGTGTGGTTTGTCGCCTCCTCGTTGGTGGAGAGAGGCGACGCCACAGTGTTTTTGTTCAGCCTTCCCATGACATGGAAGAAGGTTGGTGCTCTGTTCCCATGCACACAGACCGATCGATAGCTGACTCGATGTGCAGTCGTAGGCTGGAGAAGTGATCGCACGGAGATCGGAAGGAATCGTCGTGACACAATACAGAGGCGCTGCTTTGAAGGCCTCTCGAGCCTCACGACGTGCGCGATTACGGGCGCTCTCGCCTAATGCTACGTATGTCTAGCAGAATGCAAGTTCGCCTCGCGCACCGGACCCGAGATGCCGCAGCGTGTGCAGTGACAGTTCTCAGTTTGCATCGAGCATCGGGATCATGCTCTTGCGGGAAGGAGGATGATGGGGGGTTGTGTGGAGAGAGAGCTGCTGCCGAAACAAACTACTCACTCCAGGGAGGAATTGAAGGCAATTCTCGAGCCACACGACATGCGCGAGTTTCGCCGACCGTCTTCGCCCACTGTTACGTATGTCTAACACATGAACAAGATCGGTCGCACGCGCACACCGGACCCCGAGGTGCCTGGGCTCTGGAACCACACGACATGTGCGAGGAGGGCCGCCTTCGCCTGCAAGTTACGTATGTCTAACAAGACGCAATGGTCGGTCGCTCACACACCGGACTCCAAATACCTCAGCCTATGTGGCATTTGCCCCGCGACAGACAGGCAGGTTCCCCATTGGCGCCGGTGAACGAGAAGCAGTTCGCAACCGCACCGGAACCCAGAACCTGTGATCCAATCCCGCGACAGGCAAAACACCGTCTGGTTCCCCAATTACTCCGGTATACGTCTGCGGCAAACAGTTCGCTACCGCACCGGAACCGAGAACCAGCACCCTAACAGTGGGGGAAGAGAAAGGAGCCCACGCACCAAAACAATGGAATACATTTGCTCCTTCTCTCTGGCGACAACGAGACACAATGTCGCCAAGACGCCGGTAGTAGGTTCAGCCAGCCACCGAGTCTCCCCCTTTATATAGCTATATCTAACGTCCATGGAAGGCCATCTCGGACCACACGACATGCGCGAGTTTCGCCGACCGTCTTCGCCCACTGTTACGTATGTCTAACACATGAACAAGATCGGTCGCACGCGCACACCGGACCCGAGATGCCTGGCTCTGGAACCACACGACATGTGCAAGGAGGGCCGCCTTCGCCTAATGTTACGTATGTCTAACAGAACGCAATGGTCGGTCACTCACACACCGGACTCCAAATACCTCAGCCTATGTGGCATTTGCCCCGCGACAGACAGGCAGGTTCCCCATTGGCGCCGGTGAACGAGAAGCAGTTCGCAACCGCACCGGAACCCAGAACCTGTGATCCAATCCCGCGACAGGCAAAACACCGTCTGGTTCCCCAATTACTCCGGTATACGTCTGCGGCAAACAGTTCGCTACCGCACCGGAACCGAGAACCAGCGCCCTAACAGTGGGGGAAGAGAAAGGAGCCCACGTACCAAAACAATGGAATACATTTGCTCCTTCTCTCTGGCGACAACGAGACACAATGTCGCCAAGACGCCGGTAGTTGTCAGCCAGCCACCGAGTCTCCCCCTTTATATAGCTATATCTAATGTGCATGGAAGGCCATCTCGGACCACACGACATGCGCGAGTTTCGCCGACCGTCTTCGCCCACTGTTACGTATGTCTAACACATGAACAAGATCGGTCGCACGCGCACACCGGACCCGAGATGCCTGGCTCTGGAACCACACGACATGTGCAAGGAGGGCCGCCTTCGCCTAATGTTACGTATGTCTAACAGAACGCAATGGTCGGTCACTCACACACCGGACTCCAAATACCTCGGCATATGTACCCCGCGACAGGTAAAAGGCTGGTTCCCCATTTACTCCGGTAAACGTCTGCGGCAAACAGTTCGCTACCGCACCGGAACCGAGAACCAGCACCGTGGAATGGGGGAAGGGAAAGTAGCCAACGCACCAAAACAATGGAAAACATTTGCTCCTTCCCTCTGGCAACAACGAGACTTAGAATGTCGCCAAGACGCAGGTAGTTGTCAGTAGTCTCCCTCGCATGGTCCCCTAAGACAGCAGGTTACCCACGAGAAAGGTGCCACAGACACCAGGTCTCCCCTATATATATCGAATGGGTCAAGGTGATGTCGTCACTTCGTGCAAATTGAGCTCAAATGGTCGCCCAGCTCTCGCTGTGCTGTGGTCTAAGCACGAAAACCCCTGATGTACCATGTCCCAGTTCTGGAAAAAGGTACACTCCGGCGCTCGATTTCGGCCAGAATGCCGAACTTGCCTCCCAATTCCTTTCAGGTCTGAGAGCCTTGAAGGACAATAGGGTTACCGGACCAGGCACTTGCAAGGGAGTCAGGGTTACGTTTCGCCGTTTCGGTACCCTCCATCCGATTTGGACGAGATTGAAAACGGAAGCACTTGGGCCGAAGGCCGACGCGGGACTCTAGTCGCCGGGCCCGGCTCTAGCCCCTGGACCCGGGTTAAGTTGTGCCGTTTCCGTACCCCTCGTCCGATTTGGACGAGATTGAAAACAGAAGCACTTGGGTCGGAGGCCGACGCGGGACTCTAGTCCCCGGGCCCGGCTCTAGCTACTGGACCCGGCTGGCAAAACGTAACTTCGGCGCCCTCCGTCCGATTTCCGCGAGACTGAAAACGCAAACGCCCAACCGGAAGCACACCGCTGGGCTTTAGTCCCTGGGTCCGGCTCTAGCTCTGGGGCCCGGCTAGCCGCTGTTAACTTCGGCGCCCGCCGTCTGATTTCGACGAGACTGAAAACGCCAGCTCTGCCGGCAAAGACGGCTACTCAACAATAGCCGATGGGCTCGGCTCTAGCTCCGGGACCCGGCTCGCCGCTGGTATCTTCGGCGCCTGCCGTCCGATTTCCGCGGGGCCGACCACCCCAGCACCCGCATCCAAAGTAGGTTACCCGGCAGTAGCCGACAAATCCGGCTCTAGCTCCTGGACCCGGCTGGCCACTGGTAAATTCGGCACCCGCCGTACGATTTCCGCGGGACTGAACACACCTTCTTCCTGCATCGGAGGAAGGTACTCGGCAATAGCCGTTGGGCCCGGCTCTAGCCACTGGACCCTGGTCTCCGGTGGTAACTTCTTCGGCGCCACCGGCCCAATTCGACCAGACCCGAGCTGACGACAGGGAGAAAGGCACACTCGCTCAGGTAACTTTGTTCGAGAACATATCCCGGCTCCCGACGACACCGGCAACGCTCGCATGCTACACGAGAAACACTGCTGGCGCGACCGCCACACACCGGGCAGGAGCAGGCCGTCACGCCAGGCCAGGCATTCTCTGTGCCGGAGCATTGCCGGAGACTGGACGAGGTCCAGCGGGTAAACGGCGGGAGCTAAGCCGCTCGCCTAACAGTCCAGGTTTGCACCTCCCTCCCCCCCATCTCCGGTTTCCTCCCTGCCCTAAGCCGCCTAACAGGACTCTCTCGACGCCACACCGAGCCACAGTGGGTCGTCTCGCCATTCTCTCTTGGTGCCACACCATGGACGGATCCTAGCCCGCCTTTTGAGTTCG
>NW_027191316.1:0-12159 GCF_040958095.1 Procambarus clarkii
TTATATATATATATATATATATATATATATATATATATATATATATATATATATATATATATATATATATATATATATATATATATATATATAATTGGTTGAGTTATCCTTATTATGGGTCGTTAGGGGGCACAGGAAGCAGTGCACTGAGTATATATATATCTCCAGTTGACTCAGTTAATCTGAGACCAGATCTTGGCTTGGCTGAGAGAGACCGAGTCAGAGTCTGGGATTGGCTGAGGTGGCGCCTCATATACGGTACAGTTTGGCTGGCCTCTGGCCACCTTCACTTCTCTCTTATACGTCCTCTCCTCTGCTCACTCCAAGCCATTTGGGGGACTTGAGAATGGTCCTGGACCATTCTCATCGGCTTGAGAATGGTCCAGGACGGACCGAAACGTCGTCGTCCCTTCAACTTCTAGTGTGTGGTCTGGTCAACATTTGGGGGATTTTGTGACGTAGACTGCAAGTTCGAGAATATCTCGAACCTGCAGCTCTCTCTCTCTCTCCTCCCTCTCTCTCTCTCTCTCTCTCTCTCTCTCTCTCTCTCTCTCTCTCTCTCTCTCTCTCTCTCTCTCTCTCTCTCTCTCTCTCTCTCACTCTCAGATGGGTCAGTAACGGCTCATCTCTCCGCCCTCCTCCTGTGCTATGAAATTTACATTGGCTAATCTCGTTATGTTTCACATTATTTGCAGTTCAACTTTAGGGGGTCCTCGGAACTCTGTATGTATGTGTTTGTGTGGCTGTGGGAGTGGGTGTGTGTGTGGGTGTGGGAGTGGGTGTGTGTGTGGGTGTGTGTGTGGGTGTGGGAGTGGGTGTGTGTGTGGGTGTGGGTGTGGGTGTGTGGGAGTGGGTGTGGGTGTGGGTGTGGGTGTGTGTGTGGGTGTGGGAGTGGGTGTGGGTGTGTGTGTGTGTGTGTGTGTGTGTGTGTGGGTGTGTGTGTGTGTGTGTGTGTGTGTGGGTGTGTGTGTGTGTGTGTGTGGGAAGGGGCGGGAAGTTATGCGTGTTTATGTGACATGTTTTAATATAGTCAAAACATCCATTAGAAGACATGGAATAAAAGCCCTTCAGTTGTAAATCATTCCAAATGTACCCAACACTTTAACTAAGCTCGGCCTGTTTTTTTCTCCACCTCTTGACAGAAAACGGGAAGCCCCAAATTCTCCTTTTTCATTTTTGTCGCATTTTTTTTTGGTCAATAGATGTCACTGTATTTCTTAATTTTGTGGCCCAAAAAAACTTAAAATTTGCCTTTTGTGTATGCTAACGTACGTGGCGACGGGGATTTTATGTAGATAAAAGTGATTTACTTATCCTTTCGGTGGAGAAAGTTTGCAGATAAAAATGAATATATTTAGGTAGGTTTGTGACGTAGACTCACCTAGTTGTGCTTGAGGCGGGTTGAGCTTCGCCTCCTTGGCCCCGAAGTGGTGTGGAGGGTTTAACCAACCACTTAAGCTTTAACTACCCAGACAAATACACTTAGTGTGTGTGGGAGGGTGAGGGGGGGGGGGAGGAGGGGGAATTCTGGTGGAATGGGTAGGGCAGAATGAGGTTGGGAAAGAAGGGAGGGGGGAGGGCGGATTCAGGGTAGTGGAAGGGGCGCTGGGTAAGGATTGAGGGTAGGGGATAGTGAAGAGATAGAGGGGTCTAGATCCTCCCCTACACACACACACACACACACACACACACACACACACACACACACACACACACACACACACACCTCAACCCTAAGAAACATATTTGTTGTCTTCCTTTCCCTGTCTCCGTCGGAAGATGTTGTCTCAAGTGAGCAAGCGTGTGGGAGCCGGCGACCAGTGGCGGCGCCTGCTAAACTATCCAGTAATTCCTTTACGGTGCTGGTTTCTGGCAAGAATTTGGCACTCTAAGTCTCTCTCTCTCTCTCTCTCTCTCTCTCTCTCTCTCTCTCTCTCTCTCTCTCTCTCTCTCTCTCTCTCTCTCTCTCTCTCTCTCTCTCTCTCTCATATCAATATAATCTTCAACTACGTGTTCCTGTCTGTACAAGATATGCGAACTCCTGCAAGAGTTCGAATATCCGGTTTTCTTCCTATTTCTCCTTCTTCTCCATTTCCTTCAATATCTCCTCTCCCTCCTCCTTCCTTACTTTCACCTTGCCTCTCTCCCACCTATCCACGCCACACCCACTCGACCATCCCGGCTGTCTGGGTTCGAATCCTTCTGGGGTGTGGAGTTTTCAGTTATATATATATATATATATATATATATATATATATATATATATATATATATATATATATATATATATATATGTATATATATATATATATATATATATATATATATATATATATATATATATATATATAACACAACTATACAGAGGAGACCAACAGTGAAGGAATAGAAAGTTGAGGAAGAGGAGGAAGGGAGGTTGAGTAGGCGAAGGAGGGGGTTGTGGTGTAGGAGGGGGGGGGAAGACTTACCTAAGCGCACCTGTACCGTGTACCAGTAATTAAGGGAGGGGGTGGTCCTCCCCCCCCTCCCCTCTTGTGTTGTGGGAGGGAAGGAGGCTTCCCCTCTCACTGCCCTGGTAACCAAGACGAAGCACCCCACCGAGGGCCCCCCATTGTCTCCATCTTGGAGAAATGGCTATTTCAGTTCTGTTCCTCCTCTCTCTCTCTCTCTCTCTCTCTCTCTCTCTCTCTCTCTCTCTCTCTCTCTCTCTCTCTCTCTCTCTCTCTCTCTCTCTCTCTCTCTCTCTCTCTCTCTCTGTCTCTCTCTGTCTCTCTCTCTCTCTCTGTCTCTCTCTCTCTCTCTCTGTCTCTCTCTCTCTCTCTCTGTCTCTCTCTGTCTCTCTCTGTCTCTCTCTCTCTCTCTCTCTCTCTCTCTCTCTCTCTCTCTCTCTCTCTCTCTCTCTCTCTCTCTCTCTCTCTCTCTCTCTCTCTCTGTCTCTCTCTCTCTCTCTCTCTCTCTCTCTCTCTCTCTCTCTCTCTCTCTCTCTCTCTCTCTCTCTCTCTCTCTCTCTCTCTCTCTCTCTCACACAGAGAGACAAATGCAGAGACAAATGGGCAGAGTTTCTTTCACCCTGATGCTCCTGTTACCTAGCAGTAAATATATAAATATATATATATATATATATATATATATATATATATATATATATATATATATATATATATATATATATATATATATATATGTCGTACCTAGTAGCCAGAACTCACTTTTTTGCCTACTATTCAAGGCCCGATTTGCCTAATAAGCCAAGTTTTCCTGAATTAATATATTTTTTCTAATTTTTTTCTTATGAAATGATAAAGCTACCCATTTCATTATGTATGAGGTCATTTTTTTTTATTGGAGTTAAAATTAACGTAGATATATGACCGAACCTAACCAACCCTACCTAACCTAACCTAACCTATCTTTATAGGTTAGGTTTGGTTAGGTAGCCGAAAAAGTTAGGTTAGGTTAGGTTAGGTAGGTTAGGTAGTCGAAAAACAATTAATTCATGAAAACTTGGCTTATTAAGCAAATCGGGCCTTGCATAGTAGGCTGAGAAGTGCGTTCTGGCTATTAGGTACGACATATATATATATATATATATATATATATATATATATATATATATATATATATATATATATATATATATATATATATATGTATATAAAATTAGAAGCCAGACGCTTGTGGCTTGCTTCACTCAGTTTTTCATGGTAACTGCACTTGGGTACGCACACAACATGGGTGGGTCGGGATTGCCATGAATAGAAAGATTGACACATACCAATGCTACTCCCATGGTAAATCTTGCCATATTATTTTAAATGGACCTAGAATTTATCCCTTTTTCTCTGTATATTGTAAAACATTACGTACTGATGTCCACAAAATTCTCACAAACATTCTATCATACTTTGTTTCTCATTAGCTGTAATATATGTTTGTATGTGCTTGTATATGTATGTCCTAGCATGAGCTTGTATGTGCTTGGACCATGCAGCAAATTTTTAATTAATTTTAAGTGGCCTTATTTCAAATCAGTGAGTTTTACATATTTTGTTGTTTAAGAATGGAGGTATTTTCTGTATTACACAAGATTATGTTTATAAATTATGAACATTTTGCACGCGGTGGGGCTCGGTGGAGAGAGAGAGAGAGAGAGAGAGAGAGAGAGAGAGAGAGAGAGAGAGAGAGAGAGAGAGAGAGAGAGAGGAGCTAATTGGAAACAGACAAACAACTTCACAGGTCACAACACAACTATCGGAATTTCGTTTCCTTCAAGATTAAGTCGAGAAAATGAGAGAACAGAGAAGGAAGAAGAAAAGGGAAAGAAGGAGGATTACGAGAAGAATGAAAAGAGAGAGAGAGAGAGGGAGAGAGAGAGAGAGAGAGAGAGAGAGAGAGAGAGAGAGAGAGAGAGAGAGAGAGAGAGAGAGAGAGAGAGAGAGAGAGAGAGAGAGAGAAAGAATGAGATATGGATGTCCATTCGACTTGGGAGAGGAGAAGGAAAAGGAAGGGGATAGACGGCTCTTGTGACGTGGCAGGAAAGGAACAGGAGGATACGTAATAAGAAGAGAGGAAGAGCGTGTGGAAGGGGGGGGGGGGAGAGGCGGAAAAGGAGTAGTGGAATTATCAGGAGTAAGCGTTTAGCCCGTTTGACTGTCACGTGGAAGAGATAGGACAGAACAGGAGCCGGGACACGATGACAGGATAGGAGCTGGGATATGAGGGCGAGGAACGGTGCCCACCACCCTCTTGGACCATCGGGTATCGAACCCCGACCTGCAAGAAGCCAAGCCATCGCTGTACCGACCAATCCAAGTGGTTTCTCAGTATTAAGAATAACAATAACTAAGACTACTAACTACAATCACACACAGAAATCACACTAACCTGATATATATATCAATGAGAGAATCCAACAAGGCTGTGAGGTGGGGGCTCGAACCCTGGACCAAAATGCGCCTGCGACTGGCAATGCCTTGGTCGAAGGTTAGAGTCTCCCGCACAGCCCCGGTGGATTATCTCACTAACTACAATGATAATACTATTAGCATTACTAACACTTCCTCTAACAATACAATTAAAGCTACTAACAGTAACTATAGCAACTGCACAATCAGTAAATATAGAAACAGCAATTTTAATAACAGCTCTAACAATAACATCTTTAAAAAAAATTAGTTTCATTAACAATAATAGCAAAGCCACTAACAATGCTAACATCATTTCTAACAAGCTCAATGGCAGTTTTAGTCATAAACCTGCTAACAACGTCTTGCAGCCGCTAACAAGGCCCTACAAAGTCTAAGAAGCTTGTTGAAGATAAGCTTCGCGAGGTCACGTCTGGATTTCCCTTGAAGGGTATCGGGGGATTGAGTCTGATCTTGCTGATCTAGATCTGACTTTGTCGTGTTTGAGACACGAGTATTGAACGTTGATGAGGTTATAGGGTCGAGTATTTTATAACTCCTTAGCCCCGCCTCTCCAGCATGTTGCTTGGGTTTCACCCGAAAGTGCTCGCGTAACTGCTTCGTGAATTTGGCCCCAGGTTCGTAAGTGCTCGCGTAACTGCTTCGTGAATTTGGCCCCAGGTTCGTAAGTGCTCGCGTAACTGCTTCGTGAATCTGGCCCCAGGTTCGTAAATGCTCGCGTAACTGCTTCGTGAATCTGGCTCCAGGTTCGTAAGTGCTTGCGTAACTGCTTCGTGAATCTGGCCCCAGGTTCGTAAGTGCTTGCGTAACTGCTTCGTGACTCTGGCCCCAGGTTCGTAAATGCTCGCGTAACTGCTTCGTGAATCTGGCCCCAGGTTCGTAAATGCTTGCGTAACTGCTTCGCGAATCTGGCCCCAGTTTTTTGGGGAAGGGATTGGGGAAGTTTTCTGTGCTTTATATAATCGCGAGAGACGAGGGAAAATATCGTCATGTCTGTGGCGACGATTTTGCCATATCTGGCGACCTTTGAACATGGGGGCCATAGCATGGCATCCTTGTCAGTGCCACGCCACGTTTTCTTTGATGTCAGTGGCCTTCCCGCCGTTTTCTTTGATGGCAGCTGGTTTAATTAACGTTTCTGTGATAGCGGGAAGCGAAATTAACGTTTTCTTTGATAGTGGCAGTTATAATCAACGGTTTTATGTGATAACCACAGGTGTATTCCGTTTTTTTTTTTAATACATCTGCTGCATTTTCGGCTGCATTCACTCGATACAGCATCAGCCGTCTCTCTTTTATTTTTGTATTTTGTTGTATTTTTTTTGTTTTTAAATACTGTAGGTAATTCTTGTATTTGTTCTTTTTTTTGTTTAAAGGGGCTAGTTCTGTAGTTATATGTACTCATGAACAAACCCACAAGGGCCGTGACGAGGTTTCGAACCTACGTCTGAGAGGATAACAGACGCTCCCTTTTGTTTATCTAATACATCACGCTATTTGGATTTCTGTGTGTATGTACTCAATATTTTTTTCATATTAGGACGTGAATATATATATATATATATATATATATATATATATATATATATATATATATATATATATATATATATATATATTTATATATATATTAGGTTGTATGTGTTATCCCGTTTTCTGTGACAATATGTTGGGAGGAGGAATTTGGGGTTATGGAGTGGGATTGATCTCGCGTTTCTTGAATCCTGGAACACCCTTTGGACCATAATGGGCTTAAATATTACCTTATCTGGATTTTCTATATGTCTTTCTTGGAGTTTGGAGGGTGGGTATGGTGGGGGGGGGGTTACTACACCTGTGTGTGGGGGGCAGGTTGGGTAAGGGGCCTGACGGCTGAGGGGACTGCGCTTTGGATTCGTAATCCTGACGTTTCGGGTTCGATCCCCGGGGGAGGCGGAAACAAATGGGCAGAGTTTGTTTCACCCTGATGCGTCTGTTTACCTAGCAGTAAATAGGATATCTGAGAGTTATAGACAGCTGCTACGGGCTGCTTTCTGGGTGTGTAACAAAAAGGAGGCCTGGTCGAGGACCGGGCCGCCGGGACGCTAAGCCCCGAAATCATCTCAAGATAACCTCAAGAAGAGGTCCAATACATTGTTTTCATTCGCGTTATATCATGAATAGCGATAGATATCAATAGATATGGAAATTGGCTTTTAAAGAGACGTGAACATACGTGGGAAATATATTCTAATGAGCTGTATCAATATATTCATGTGTTTTGTGGTTGGCTGTGGTGCCATGGGCGGTTGTGGTGGTGGTGGTGGTGCCATGGGTGGTTGTGGTGGTGGTGGTGGTGCCATGGGCGGTTGTGGTGGTGGTGGTGGTGCCATGGGCGGTTGTGGTGGTGGTGGTGGTGGTGCCATGGGCGGTTGTGGTGGTGGTGGTGGTGCCATGGGTGGTGGTGGTGGTGGTGCCATGGGCGGTTGTGGTGGTGGTGGTGGTGCCATGGGTGGTTGTGGTGGTGGTGCCATGGGTGGTTGTGGTGGTGGTGGTGGTGCCATGGGCGGTTGTGGTGGTGGTGGTGGTGCCATGGGTGGTTGTGGTGGTGGTGGTGGTGCCATGGGTGGTTGTGGTGGTGGTGGTGGTGGTGCCATGGGCGGTTGTGGTGGTGGTGCCATGGGCGGTTGTGGTGGTGGTGGTGGTGCCATGGGCGGTTGTGGTGGTGGTGGTGGTGGTGCCATGGGCGGTTGTGGTGGTGGTGGTGGTGCCATGGGTGGTGGTGGTGGTGGTGCCATGGGCGGTTGTGGTGGTGGTGGTGGTGCCATGGGTGGTTGTGGTGGTGGTGGTGGTGCCATGGGCGGTTGTGGTGGTGGTGCCATGGGCGGTTGTGGTGGTGGTGGTGGTGCCATGGGCGGTTGTGGTGGTGGTGGTAGTGCCATGGGCGGTTGTGGTGGTGGTGCCATGGGCGGTTGTGGTGGTGGTGCCATGGGCGGTTGTGGTGGTGGTGGTGGTGCCATGGGCGGTTGTGGTGGTGGTGGTGGTGCCATGGGCGGTTGTGGTGGTGGTGGTGGTGCCATGGGCGGTTGTGGTGGTGGTGGTGGTGCCATGGGCGGTTGTGGTGGTGGTGCCATGGGCGGTTGTGGTGGTAGTGGTGGTGCCATGGGCGGTTGTGGTGGTGGTGGTGGTGCCATGGGCGGTTGTGGTGGTGGTGGTGGTGCCATGGGCGGTTGTGGTGGTGGTGGTGGTGCCATGGGCGGTTGTGGTGGTGGTGGTGGTGCCATGGGCGGTTGTGGTGGTGGTGGTGGTGCCATGGGCGGTTGTGGTGGTGGTGCCATGGGCGGTTGTGGTGGTGGTGGTGGTGCCATGGGCGGTTGTGGTGGTGGTGGTGGTGCCATGGGTGGTTGTGGTGGTGGTGGTGGTGCCATGGGCGGTTGTGGTGGTGGTGGTGGTGCCATGGGTGGTTGTGGTGGTGGTGGTGGTGCCATGGGTGGTTGTGGTGGTGGTGGTGGTGCCATGGGCGGTTGTGGTGGTGGTGGTGGTGCCATGGGCGGTTGTGGTGGTGGTGGTGGTGCCATGGGCGGTTGTGGTGGTGGTGGTGGTGCCATGGGCGGTTGTGGTGGTGGTGGTGGTGCCATGGGTGGTTGTGGTGGTGGTGGTGGTGCCATGGGTGGTTGTGGTGGTGGTGGTGGTGCCATGGGCGGTTGTGGTGGTGGTGGTGGTGCCATGGGCGGTTGTGGTGGTGGTGCCATGGGCGGTTGTGGTGGTAGTGGTGGTGCCATGGGCGGTTGTGGTGGTGGTGGTGGTGCCATGGGTGGTTGTGGTGGTGGTGGTGGTGCCATGGGCGGTTGTGGTGGTGGTGGTGGTGCCATGGGCGGTTGTGGTGGTGGTGCCATGGGCGGTTGTGGTGGTGGTGGTGGTGCCATGGGCGGTTGTGGTGGTGGTGGTGGTGCCATGGGCGGCTGTGGTGGTGGTGGTGGTGCCATGGGCGGTTGTGGTGGTGGTGGTGGTGCCATGGGCGGTTGTGGTGGTGGTGGTGGTGCCATGGGCGGTTGTGGTGGTGGTGGTGGTGCCATGGGCGGTTGTGGTGGTGGTGGTGGTGCCATGGGCGGTTGTGGTGGTGGTGGTGGTGTGGTGAGGTGTGTGGTGGTGGTGTGGTGAGGTGTGTGGTGGTGGTGTGGTGAGGTGTGTGGTGGTGGTGTGGTGAGGTGTGTGGTGGTGGTGTGGTGTGGTGTGTGGCCCAGCACGGCTCAAGGGTGAGGGTGACAGCTCCTGTTTTGTGGGTCAAGTGTTGGGATTACTGGATAGGTGAGACCAGGTGATAGATCACGTCCTGGCCTGGTTGGTGGTGGTAGTGGTGCTGGTGGTGGTGGTGGTGGTGGTGGTGTTAGTGGTGCTGGCGGTGAGACCATTGTGTCACCATTATGAGACCAATGGTGGACCATTGTGGTCCAGTTACTGAGTCCAGGTGGACCCACAATGGACCGAGTCGTTGTGGTCTGAGCCTATTGGGCTTTATCATATCTGAATTGGAAGCTGTGTATGGAGTCAGCCTCCACCACATCACTGCCTAATGCATTCCATTTGTCAACTACTCTGACACTGAAAAAAATATTTGTAATACTTGTATAGCTCCATTAGGTGCTCAATTTCCACCCGTGTCCCCTTGTGCGTGTGCCCGCTGCGTTAAATAAACTGTCTTTATCTAGCCTATCAGTCCCTCTGAGAATCTTGTATACAGTGATCATGTCTCCCCTAATTCTTCTGTCTTTCAGTGAGAGAAGACTGTATGTGTGTGTGTGTGTGTGTGTGTGTGTGTGTGTATGTGTGTGTGTGTGTGTGTGTGTGTGTGTGTGTGTGTGTGTGTGTGTGTGTGTGTGTGTGTGTGTGTGTGTGCGTGCGTGTGCGTGCATAGCATGTCCTTTTTTTCTCTACATAGTGTTCACTCGCAGTTCTAAAACGTCAAAATAAGTTCCATGGACCAGAAACTCTCGACCAATTAAAACTAACACCATCGACTTCTTCTCCGCCTTAGAGCCGCCTTATTGGCTGAGAACGACCGCGCCATCAGCCACTGATTGGTTGGCACGGAATTACTCCTTTTATATGGGATAATACTATATGATTGTACGGTTATATGGGATAAAACTATATCATTGTACGGTTATATGGGATAAAACTATATCATTGTATGGTTATATGTTTCGTTTTAGAATTATCGAGGTCCGCCTTGGTCAACTACTGACCCTTCCCAGGATGCAACCCACAACAGTTGACTAAGTCCCGGGGGGGCACCTATTTACTGCTAGGAGAGCAGGGGCATGAGGTGAAAGGAAATCGAACCGAACGTCCTGATTATTTTAGGCCAATCTGGGTCAGATAGGTTGGTTATCTTGGAGTATAGTGGGTTTGGTAGAGGTGATATCTTGGGTTGTGCTGGGTTAGGTAAGGCTAGGCTTGGCTATCTGTGTGATATATTTGATCTATCTATCCTGGGTATGTCAGAGAAGCAGCAACAACAACAAGAACAGTTTAACAAGGTGGTTGGGTATTTAGTTGGGCTATTGGCGGCCATGTTGGATGACCCTGTGTCCTTGCTGACTCAAGAGGTGCTCTTGTGGGGTACCCTCTCCCTCTAGCTCTTACTGCTAGAGTCAAACCACCATCACCACCATCACCACCACTACCACCACCACCACCACCACCACCACCACCATTACCACCATTACCACCACCACCACCACCACCACCACCACCACCACCACCACCATTACCACCACCACCACCACCACCACCACCACCATTACCACCACCACCAGGGATATTTACGAGTTTCATCTTCAACAGAAAATGGAGGAGTAGGATAAGGCCACACTGGATTATACATGAAGGTTTATTCTTTGATAAAAGTTCGTCTTTTCTGGTTCTTAGATCTCTCTCTCTCTCTCTCTCTCTCTCTCTCTCTCTCTCTCTCTCTCTCTCTCTCTCTCTCTCTCTCTCTCTCTCTCTCTCTCTCTCTCTCTCTCTCTCTCTCTTCCGTCTTACCTTTCCTCTCTTCCTTCTCTCTCTCTCATTCCATTCCTTTATCTCTTCCCTCTTTCCACCTCTTCTATAGCCCCCCATCGAATATTATTTATTTTCTCTCTCTACCATCTCTTGTCCCTTTTTTCCCCTCTCATTCTCTCACTTTTCTCCCCCTCTTCATATCTCTCCCCCCCCCCTTTCTTCTCTCTCCCCCTAGTTAAACTTTAATTATCTTTCCTTATAACTTCCTACCCTCACTTTACCCCTCGCTCTTCCTCTTCCCCTCTACCTCCTCCCATTTCCCTCCTCTCCTCTCCTTCATTCTTTATCCCTATTTCCCTCTTCTTTCTCTTCCCCCTCTTGTTCTCCTCTTTATGCACCCCCTCCACAGCAATCTTTTTCTTCGTCCAGTATTACCTGTAATTATCGGATGATATGTTTGGTCTGAAACACAAGGTCTGAAACTCTGGGGTCTGAAACTTAGGGTCTGAAACTTGGGGGTCTGAAACTCTGGGGTTTGAAACTTGGGGTCTGAAACTTGGGGGTCTGAAACTCTGGGGTCTGAAACTCTGGGGTCTGAAACTTTGGGGTCTGAAACTTGGGGGTCTGAAACTCTGGGGTCTGAAACTTGGTGTCTGAAACTTGTGTCTGAAACTTGGGCTCTGAAACTTGGGGTCTTAAACTTGGGGGGGTCTGAAACTCAGGGGTCTGAAGCTCTGGGTCTGAAACTCAAGGGTCTGAAATCGGATGGCGTGTCATGTCAAACTGAGATCTTTTGACGTAAAAATTACAGGTGGCGACGGTCTGAAATTGGAGTTTTTTGTCTTTTCTGAATTCAGAAGCCACTTACCATAACAGCGGGTGTCTGAGGCCTGAATTTAGGAGAGCTCTGCCCTGAAATTGGCAATTTTGGTGTGAGTTATGTGGTTTGAAGCCCGGCACTAAAATTGTAAGTTTTTTTTCTTGAGAGTTGTTCCTTAAAATTGGGAGTTATGAGTTATTAAGAAAAAAGTTGTAGAGAAAAACTTAAAGTTACTGGGTAAAATGTGTTGTGAAATTGGGAAATTTGGCCTGAAATTGTTTTTTTTTTCGATCCGCACTTAAGAGATGTATAACTCTTGGCCAGTTGACGTAAAATTGGAAGCTCTGGCCCTGATAATTGGGGAGATTTCAATTTTGTAACTGGGAGACACAAGCCTGCAATTAAAAGACCGCAGCGTGAAATTTACGG
>NW_027191317.1:0-12114 GCF_040958095.1 Procambarus clarkii
GATTGACAGTTGAGAGGCGGGACCAAAGAGCCGAAGCTCGACCCCGCAAGCACAACTAAGTGAGTACACACACACACACACACACACACCTCCACACTTGGAAATCTGACAGCAGGTGGGAAGAGGATTGTGGTCTTGATAATTTACAATCCCCCACCAAACAGCAGAAGGTCCAGGCGAGAATATGATGATAGCAACAAGGCATGTATAGATGAACTGCAGAGTGCAGCAACAAGGCATGTATAGATGAACTGCAGAGTGCAGCAACAAGGCATGTATAGATGAACTGCAGAGTGCAGCAACAAGGCATGTATAGATGAACTGCAGAGTGCAGCAACAAGGCATGTATAGATGAACTGCAGAGTGCAGCAGCAAGGCATGTATAGATGAACTGCAGAGTGCAGCAACAAGGCATGTATAGATGAACTGCAGAGTGCAGCAACAAGGCATGTATAGATGAACTGCAGAGTGCAGCAACAAGGCATGTATAGATGAACTGCAGAGTGCAGCAACAAGGCATGTATAGATGAACTGCAGAGTGCAGCAACAAGGCATGTATAGATGAACTGCAGAGTGCAGCAACAAGGCATGTATAGATGAACTGCAGAGTGCAGCAACAAGGCATGTATAGATGAACTGCAGAGTGCAGCAACAAGGCATGTATAGATGAACTGCAGAGTGCAGCAACAAGGCATGTATAGATGAACTGCAGAGTGCAGCAACAAGGCATGTATAGATGAACTGCAGAGTGCAGCAACAAGGCATGTATAGATGAACTGCAGAGTGCAGCAACAAGGCATGTATAGATGAACTGCAGAGTGCAGCAACAAGGCATGTATAGATGAACTGCAGAGTGCAGCAACAAGGCATGTATAGATGAACTGCAGAGTGCAGCAACAAGGCATGTATAGATGAACTGCAGAGTGCAGCAACAAGGCATGTATAGATGAACTGCAGAGTGCAGCAACAAGGCATGTATAGATGAACTGCAGAGTGCAGCAACAAGGCATGTATAGATGAACTGCAGAGTGCAGCAACAAGGCATGTATAGATGAACTGCAGAGTGCAGCAACAAGGCATGTATAGATGAACTGTAGAGTGCAGCAACAAGGCATGTATAGATGAACTGCAGAGTGCAGCAACAAGGCATGTATAGATGAACTGCAGAGTGCAGCAACAAGGCATGTATAGATGAACTGCAGAGTACAGCAACAAGGCATCACAGAATAAGCGTAAAACTCCTTGTTAAAGGGGATCTGAACGCCAGAGAGATCGACTGGGAATCACGATATCCCCAAAGACGGCTTATAGCGAGCCTATTAGACCTGATTTTCACCCAGAACGAGGAAGACATTCGCGAATTTGGAACATGAAATACCACTAGGACCCAGTGATCACTGTGGCCTTAGTCTTTGACTACACGGCAGAAGACGTCAGAGAAAGGAGAGTCGACTATAAGAAAGAAGATTAGAGGAGGACAAGGTAATATCTGGGACAAGTACAGTGGGATGAAGAACTTTTGGGAAAAACAGTACAAGATATGATGGACCTGATCAAGTTGAAATGAAATGAGGCCGCCGAAAGTTCCACAGCGTCATTAAGGGAAAAAGTAGGATGGAATATAATAACCCAGGGTTTAATAGACAGTGTCAGGAAGCAAAAATGAGAAGCAAGAGGGAGTGGAGAAAGTACTGAGGACAAGGAGCAGAGGACAACACGAATTGATGCAACAGACCGTGGAACGATTATATTAACATAAGGAGAGTATCGGAAAGAAATTATGAGAACGATATTGCGATCAAAGCGAAAAAGCAACCTAAATTACTCCATAGTCTTATATGAAGGAAAATGTCGGTGAACGACCAAGTGACGAGACTATGGAAGACTTCGTCGTGTTCTTAAACCTTTTGTCTTAATCACTTCTACCGTTCTCTTCTGGACCTTTCTCTTACATGAACCCTCACCATCTCTTCCTCTTCACCTCTTCCTGCTTTCACTTTGCCTCTCCTTTTATATCAGTCACTTCCCATTCCACTCCTTTTTCGTCTTCCCTTACTTCGTCTTCCTTCTTCCCTTCCCTCCCCTTCCCAGCGACTCAGGGAGCTCCCATCTTGAGAAATATTGGTGCGTTTCTCCTGCCATTTGTAAAGCGGAGTCCCCATAAATCCTGTCCCATCCCCAGTCTTTTCACTCTGCCACTCATCACCTAACTCCTCTCTCTCTCTCGTCTCTGTCACCCAGCTCCTCTCTCTCTCTCTCGTCTCTGTCACCCGTCACCCAGCTCCTCTCTCTCTCCATCACCCGTCACCCAGCTCCTCTCTCTCTCCATCACCCGTCACCCAGCTCCTCTCTCTCTCCATCACCCGTCACCCAGCTCCTCTCTCTCTCCATCACCCGTCACCCAGCTCCTCTCTCTCTCTCTCCATCACCCGTCACCCAGCTCCTCTGGTGTTAAGATCCACTAGCCGTTCTCTAACCCATTTAATATTACAATTTTCATAATTATCTATTTATTCCCTCTGAGAAGTATGAGGGAAGTCGGCCAGTACTCCTGGTTTGGCCGTACTTAACACTGTACTCCGTCAACCACGAGGGCCATAGTATATATATAGACGTACAGCGAAATTAGAAGATAGAAATTGGTGCTATTGAGTTGGACAAAGCGGAAAACTATTTTCTACTTATGTTGCAAAGACAAACTAACCTAACCTAACCTAACCTAATGAACAAATCCACAAGGGCCGTGACGAGGATTCGAACCTGCGTCCGGGAGCCCTTGTGGATTTGTTCGTTTGATGCATCACGTTAATGTGATCTCTGTGTGTAACCTAACCTAACCTTCCTCGGCCTAATATACAATATCTGAGGCCTAATATAGTACATATGTGTACTATGCCAGGTCTAGGAATATTCAAATTGTGTTTTAGCGTCATTTCCGACTCTTATAAAGTGAATAGTAAGATAAATTGCTTAAGAGACATTTCTAAACAATTAGATACGCGTTCTTATACCTTATACCCCACGCCGCTTAATATCCACGTGTCACTGTACCACTGTGATGACGTCTGTTTATAACGACACCTCGTTATGTGGACCTCTCGCACCTCCTAACAGCACATTCCTCTTGCCTGCACACACACACACACACTCGTGTGTACCTGAGTGGCCTTCCCACACGTACACACGCGGGCCGAGCGGGTAGGGCGAGCGGGTCGGGCCGAGGGGGTCGGGCCGAGCGGGTAGGGCCGAGCGGGTAGGGCCGAGCGGGTCGGGCCGAGGGGGTCGGGCCGAGGGGGTCGGGCCGAGGGGGTCGGGCTGAGCGGGTAGGGCCGAGGGGGTCGGGCCGAGGGGGTCGGGCTGAGCGGGTAGGGCCGAGCGGGTAGGGCCGAGCGGGTAGGGCCGAGCAGGTAGGGCCGAGCAGGTCGGACCGAACGCGCACAACTATTCATTTAAAAACCATCCGAACATCTTGAATCTTATTTATTGAAGACTGATTGCCATATTCGTTTAGGGATAATTTGTCATATTTTAGCGGGAGATAATAAGGAGGGACTGATGACGGGTCCGTCTCTTGGGACGGGCTTCACCAGACCTGTCCACGTCTCCCCTGATGGAACCCGTCTAGTTGAGACGGCAGGGACGGACGAACGACGAGGAGGAAGAGAGGGGGAATAGCAGGGATAGGGAGAGACAGACGGTACAGAGAGAGAGAGAGAGAGAGAGGAGAGAGAGAGAGAGAATGACAGTAGGAATGGACGGTTGAGTAGTGGGAGAGGAGGAAGAGACAGCAACAACGAAGCCTCGTGGATGTGTCAACTTCCTGTCAAAACACCACAACGAAAAAATATACATTATACAAGGCGGAAAATGTCGCTTCTTAACCTTGTAGAGATGTCCCTTAGTCCACACCGCCGCCCCTCGTCAGCTGCTGACACACACACACACACACACACACACACACACACACACACACACACACACACACACACACACACAGGGAAGGGTGACTCCACAGCGTCGTGGAGACGGGGTCAGCACCACAGGAGGAAGCACACACACACACACACACACACACACACACACACACACACACACACACACACACACACACACACACACACACACACACACACAGGGAAGGGTGACTCCACAGCGTCGTGGAGACGGGGTCAGCACCACAGGAGGAAGCACACACACACACACACACACACACACACACACACACACACACACACACACACACACACACACACAGCCACAAAAAGAGACATTCCTGCTCTCACTAACCGTAATAACCTCGCCGGTTAAGGTAATATGTCTAGCACACAGTCGACGCTCAAGAGATCTTCCCGGGAGAGTATTCTCCTCGAATATCATTACTTGCTCTTAAGTATATACACTTATAAATATCTGACAATAAGATATGTTTGTGTATCAGTGTAGCAAGAGGCCGGCGCCTGAGGTATATATATATATATATATATATATATATATATATATATATATGTATATATATATATATATATATATATATATATATATATATATATCCCTGTTAACCAATTCTATTCTTCTTCCTACTTCTCTTTCTTCATTTGTTGTCTATTCCTTTCCCCCCTCACTTTCTTCCATTGCTTTTTATCTTACTCCGTCTTCTTCTCTTCCCCTGACTCCTCCTTCACACCCTCCTGCCTCTATTCCTTTACATTATCTTTTTATCTCTTTCTCATCCTACGCCATTTTTCTCTCTCGTTCCAGGATGGCTTGGTATGTTATTGTTGTTTGTGTCTCACTTCTCATTCTTGTTTGTGTCTCACTTCTCATTCTTGTTTATGTCTCGCTTCTCATTCTTGTTTGTGTCTCACTTCTCATTCTTGTTTATGTCTCGCTTCTCATTCTTGTTTGTGTCTCACTTCTCATTCTTGTTTGTGTCTCGCTTCTCATTCTTGTTTGTGTCTCACTTCTCATTCTTGTTTGTGTCTCACTTCTCATTCTTGTTTGTGTCTCACTTCTCATTCTTGTTTGTGTCTCACTTCTCATTCTTGTTTGTGTCTCACTTCTCATTCTTGTTTGTGTCTCACTTCTCATTCTTGTTTATGTCTCACTTCTCATTCTTGTTTGTGTCTCACTTCTCATTCGTGTTTGTGTCTCACTTCTCATTCGTGTTTGTGTCTCACTTCTCATTCTTGTTTGTGTCTCACTTCTCATTCTTGTTTGTGTCTCACTTCTCATTCTTGTTTGTGTCTCACTTCTCATTCTTGTTTATGTCTCGCTTCTCATTCTTGTTTATGTCTCACTTCTCATTCTTGTTTGTGTCTCACTTCTCATTCTTGTTTATGTCTCGCTTCTCATTCTTGTTTATGTCTCACTTCTCATTCTTGTTTATGTCTCACTTCTCATTCTTGTTTGTGTCTCACTTTTCATTCTTGTTTGTGTCTCGCTTCTCATTCTTGTTTATGTCTCACTTCTCATTCTTGTTTGTGTCTCACTTCTAATTCTTGTTTGTGTCTCGCTTCTCATTCTTGTTTGTGTCTCACTTCTCATTCTTGTTTGTGTCTCGCTTCTCATTCTTGTTTATGTCTCACTTCTCATTCTTGTTTGTGTCTCGCTTCTCATTCTTGTTTATGTCTCACTTCTCATTCTTGTTTGTGTCTCGCTTCTCATTCTTGTTTATGTCTCACTTCTCATTCTTGTTTGTGTCTCGCTTCTCATTCTTGTTTATGTCTCACTTCTCATTCTTGTTTGTGTCTCACTTCTCATTCTTGTTTGTGTCTCGCTTCTCATTCTTGTTTATGTCTCACTTCTCATTCTTGTTTGTGTCTCACTTCTCATTCTTGTTTGTGTCTCACTTCTCATTCTTGTTTATGTCTCACTTCTCATTCTTGTTTGTGTCTCACTTCTCATTCTTGTTTGCGTCTCACTTCTCATTCTTGTTTATGTCTCACTTCTCATTCTTGTTTGTGTCTCACTTCTCATTCTTGTTTGTGTCTCACTTCTCATTCTTGTTTGTGTCTCGCTTCTCATTCTTGTTTATGTCTCACTTCTCATTCTTCTTTGTGTCTCACTTCTCATTCTTGTTTGTGTCTCACTTCTCATTCGTGTTTGTGTCTCGCTTCTCATTCGTGTTTGTGTCTCACTTCTCATTCTTGTGTGATGTCAATAGTATTTTACCTAACTATTTTATGGACAAGAATTCGCTTGAATGCAGACAGAGAAAGATGACTAAGTTAATCTTCCAGGAATTAGAAACCTTCCTCTTATAAAAACTTATTTGAAGCGTAATATATTTATATTACCTAGAAAGGTGAATAGTAAGGGGAGCACACACACACACACACACACACACACACACACACACACACACACAGCAACCGATTGCTGGAAAGGCGGGATCCAAGAGTCAATGCTCGATCCTGCAAGCACAAATAGGTGAGTACACACACACACACACACACACACACACACACACACACACACACACACACACACACACACACACACACACACACACAGCAACCGATTGCTGGAAAGGCGGGATCCAAGAGTCAATGCTCGATCCTGCAAGCACAAATAGGTGAGTACACACACACACACACACACACACACACACACACACACACACACACACACACACACACACACACACACACACACATTGTGGAAAGAAACTACTTAAGACAGGACAGAAGAGAAAGAGGAGGAGACACACTAAGCTTCCTGATCTTGACCCTGAATGAAGAACACCTCGTGAACTTGGAACATGAACAACAACAACCTCGTGATCATTGTTCTCTGACTATATGACCCAACTTAAAATTATAGCCATGGGACAACGGGTCAGAGAAAGGAGTCTTTTGAAAAAGAAAATTGGAAAAGAGTATGAGGAAAATATACAATTAGTAGAGGAAGAGAGTTGAGCAAATGATGGATCAAGTCAAATGGAGGTTCAAAGAGGCTTATTCATAGCAACAATAAGTAGAAGAACATATAATACCCCATCTTGAGGTTATCTTAAGATGATTTCGGGGCTTAGTGTCCCCGCGGCCCGGTCCTCGACCAGGCCTCCATCCTCAGGAAGCAGCCCATAGCAGCTGTCTAACTCCTAGGTATCTATTTACTGCTAGGTAACAGGGGCATCAAGGTGAAAGAAACATTTTGCCAATTTGTCTCCGCCTCGACCGGGAATCGAACCCAGAACCTCAGGACTGCGAATCCGAAGCGCTGTCCACCAAACTTCATCTTTAATGAAGAGTCAATTACAGAGGGAAAACAGCCCAAGTGCTGGAAAAAGGCAAATGTAACACAAATTTACAATAAATGAGCTAGAGAGGAGACTACAAATTACTTAACTACACACTAGCCTCTCTAACAAGCCTCCTCTGTAACGTACTCTATAGAGTAAGACGACAAAAAGAGCAGTCAACACCTAGAAAGACTCAGGCATTAAAGCACACGTCAACATGGCTTCAGGGCAAGGAAATCATCCTTAATGAACCAAGAGTTGTATAATACAGTAGCAAAAATAAGGCACGACAGAGTTTAGTTTAGTTCATTTATTATGCACCCCATACCCATGTTGTGGGCGGTAGTGGAGAGGGTTACAGAGGCACATACAGAGGCTCAGGGATGAACCCCACAATTCATTTAGCTAAGCAAGTTACAGCCCGCACAGACGAACATTGAAAAGATTGAGAATTTGTGGCCTGCCAAGAATCCTTTGAGACAATACCTGGCCAAAGCTCACTACTCAAACACGAGAGATGCGCCTAAGTGGCAGAGCACTAAAATACATAGAGGAATACCAAACAGACAGGAGTCAGAGAGTGGCAGTGAGGGGGGCGAGAAGAAACATACGTGGGACAAGGATGGGAACATGCAGCGCATAGAAGCGAACATTGCGAGGGAGGTACCCAGGCCTCCACTAGACAGTTGCTAATGGCCGTACATGCAGCTATCAAGTGGGGGGGGGGGGGGTGAAGAGAGTAAGGAGGGGGGGGGGGGCAGGGTAGGGGGGGGGGGCAGGGGGGCGGGGGAATGACTCAGGTGGAGCACATCCAGTTAGGCTAAAGATACCACCAGAGTCGCTGCTTATAACTGAGACTCCGCCCTTGCTACGCCAGGCACGAGGGCTGTGTTGTTGTTCCTTGTTTCTTGTCTTCGTCGCCTTCTGTATGTGGTGGTGGTGGTGGTGGTGGTGGTTGGTGGTGGTGGGGGGTGGTGGTGGTGGTGGTGGTGGTGGTGTTGTTGTTGGTGGTGGTGGTGGTGATGGTGGTGGTGGTGGTGGTTGGTGGTTGGTGGTTGGTGGTGGTGGTGGTGGGGGTGGTTGGTGGTTAGTGGTGGTGGTTGGTGGTGGTTGGTGGTGGTTGGTGGTGGTGGTGGTGGTGGTGCTGGTGGTTGTGGTGGGGGTGGTGGTGGTGGTGGTGGTGGTGGTGTTGGTGTTGGTGGTGGTGGTGGTGGTGGGGGTGGTTGGTGGTTAGTGGTGGTGGTTGGTGGTGGTTGGTGTTGGTGGTGGTGGTGGTGGTGGTGGTGGTGCTGGTGGTGGTGGTGGTGGGAGTGGTTGGTGGTTAGTGGTGGTGGTTGGTGGTGGTTGGTGGTGGTTGGTGGTGGTGGTGGTGGTGGTGCTGGTGGTTGTGGTGGGGGTGGTGGTGGTGGTGGTGGTGGTGGTGGTAGTGGTGGTAGTGGTGGTGGTGGTGGTGGTGGTGGTGGTGGTGGTGGTGGTGGTGGTGGGGGTGGTGGTGATGGTGGTGGTGGTGTTGGTGGTGGTGGTGGTGGTGGTGGTGGTGGTTGGTGGTTGGTGGTGGTGGTGGTGGTGGTGATGGTGGTGGTGGTGGTGGTGGTGGTGGTGGTGGTGGTGGTGGTGGTGGTGGTGGTACTTACCAATCAGTAACTACAAGAGAGTGAGGTCTAGCTCCTGGTACCCCGCCTACCAGCCATAGTTGTACCTGTTGCCTTAAAATTGAACAATTCTGACGTTCAAATTCTTCGTCATATCTGGCATTAAAATTGTGGATGGAGGCGGCTTCCACAACTTCTCCTTCTTTCGGCGCAAAATTCCTGTTGACCCCCCGTACAGGGCACGAGCATTTCCTGACATTCCTCCGGCTAATAGACATTTCCGCCTGTGTCATCTCTCTCTCTCTCTCTCTCTCTCTCTCTCTCTCTCTCTCTCTCTCTCTCTCTCTCTGCATACTCCCACACAGGCCCGGACCAACCGGGCTGTGGTGGGTATGTGGGCCTGCGGGCCGCTCCAAGCAACAGCCTGGTGGACCAAACTCTCACAAGTCAAGCCTGGCCTCGGGCCGGACTTGTGGGAGTAGAAGAACTCCCAGAACCCCATCAACCAGGTATCAACCAGGCTGCGAAGAGGGTCAAGAAATATTTATAGAGTTTTAAATGTCGTCCTAATATGTGAGAGCTTCCCTTATTCTGCCTATATTACCCTGAGTGTTGTGGTGATGGTGAATGTGTTGGTGTTTGTATGGTGATGATGGCACCATCTCTGGCACCATCTCTGGCACCATCTCTGGCACCATCTCTGGCACCATCTCTGGCATCATCTCTGGCACCATCTCTGGCACCATCTCTGGCACCATCTCTGGCACCATCTCTGGCACCATCTCTGGCACCATCTCTGGCACCATCTCTGGCACCATCTCTGGCACCATCTCTGGCATCATCTCTGGCACCATCTCTGGCATCATCTCTGGCACCATCTCTGGCACCATCTCTGGCACCATCTCTGGCACCATCTCTGGCACCATCTCTGGCACCATCTCTGGCACCATCTCTGGCACCATCTCTGGCACCATCTCTGGCACCATCAACTCTGCAGTAAACAGGGAGCCAGGTCACCGGGCAAACGCCTCTCCACGTACACACATACGTACATACATATATATATATATATATATATACACATGCACATACACATGTACACATAAAATTTACAAATTAAAAAACTTACAAGGAAGAATATTATCATATTCACATAACAAAAACATGAAAACGACAGAAGTAAACAGTGTACGAACAGAACCACATAGACAGTAACAAAGACAACATAGACGGTAACAAAGACAACATAGACGGTAACAAACACAACATAGACGGTAACAAACACAACATAGACGGTAACAAACACAACATAGACGGTAACAAACACAACATAGACGGTAACAAACACAACATAGACGGTAACTCAAAATAGACGGTAACAAAGACAACATAGACGGTAACAAACACAACATAGACGGTAACTCAAAATAGACGGTAACAAACACAACACAGACGGTAACAAACACAACATAGACGGTAACAAACACAACACAGACGGTAACAAACACAACATAGAGGGTAACAAACACAACATAGACGGTAACAAACACAACATAGACGGTAACAAACACATCATAGACGGTAACAAACACAACATAGAGGGTAACAAACACAACATAGACGGTAACAAACACAACACAGACGGTAACAAACACAACATAGACGGTAACAAACACAACATAGACGGTAACAAAGACAACATAGACGGTAACAAACACAACATAGAGGGTAACAAACACAACATAGACGGTAACAAACACAACATAGACGGTAACAAACACATCATAGACGGTAACAAACACAACATAGAGGGTAACAAACACAACATAGACGGTAACAAACACAACATAGACGGTAACAAACACAACATAGACGGTAACAAACACAACACAGACAGTAACAAACACAACATAGACGGTAACAAACACAACATAGAGGGTAAAAAAGACAACATAGAGGGTAACAAACACAACATAGACGGTAACAAACACAACATAGAGGGTAACAAACACAACATAGAGGGTAACAAACACAACATAGACGGTAACAAACACAACATAGACGGTAACAAACACAACATAGACGGTAACAAACACAACATAGAGGGTAACAAACACAACATAGACGGTAACAAACACAACATAGACGGTAACAAACACAACATAGAGGGTAACAAACAACATAGACGGTAACAAACACAACATAGACGGTAACAAACACAACATAGACGGTAACAAACACAACATAGAGGGTAACAAACACAACATAGACGGTAACAAACACAACATAGACGGTAACAAACACAACAAAGACGGTAACAAACACAACATAGACGGTAACAAACACAACATAGACGGTAACAAACACAACATAGACGGTAACAAACACAAGACCAAACACACTATACAACCTAGACGGCTATTAGCACAATATATAGACAGGAACCAACATAACACAGACAAACAAACAAAACGTAGACAGGAACAAACACATCCTCTCGGGAACACCATAGAAAACGGGGGAAGAAAGCATTATAAAAAGTACACTCTGTTTACAACATGAGAACAAATCCACAAGGGCCGTTATCTTGAGGTTATCTTGAGATGCTTTCGGGGCTTTAGTGTCCCCGCGGCCCGGTCCTCGACCAGGCCTCCACCCCCAGGAAGCAGTCCGTGACAGCTGACTAACACCCAGGTACCTATTTTACTGCTAGGTAACAGGGGCATAGGGTGAAAGAAACTCTGCCCATTGTTTCTCGCCGGCGCCTGGGATCGAACCCAGGACCACAGGATCACAAGTCCAGCGTGCTGTCCGCTCGGCCGACCGGCTCCCGTGACGAGGATTCGAACCTGCGTCCAGGAGCATCCCAGACACTGCGCTACGCTCTGTATACAAGTCCCTTAATATAAACATCTTACAAACAAAACAAAAAACACTAAAACAAACACAACATGGACAAAACCATACAAAGACGTTGTTGTTGTTGTTAAAGATTAGTTACCTGGAACAAAGTTCCAAGTAGCACGGGCTATGGTGAGCCCGTAGTGGACTTACCTGGCACAGGAGCGGGGCAAGTAGCACGGGCTATGGTGAGCCCGTAGTGGACTTACCTGGCACAGGAGCGGGGCAAGTAGCACGGGCTATGGTGAGCCCGTAGTGGACTTACCTGGCACAGGAGCGGGGCAAGTAGCACGGGCTATGGTGAGCCCGGAGTGCCTTACACAAACACGATATAAAACAAGGCAACATACACCAAAGTGAACACTAAGCAATTACAAA
>NW_027191318.1:0-5000 GCF_040958095.1 Procambarus clarkii
TTTTTTTCCATCCCCCCCCCCCTTTTACCTAGGAAGCAACCTGTAGCAGCTGTAACTCACAGGTACCTATTTACTGCTAGGTGAACAAAGGCATGAGGGTGAAAGAAACTCTGCCCCATTTGCTTCTGCCTGGTCCGGGAATCGAACCCGGGCCACAGAATTACGAGTCCTGCGCGTTGTCCACTCAGCTACCAGACGTGTATTCACCTAGTTGTGCTTGCGGGGGTTGAGCTCTGGCTCTTTCGGCCCGCCTCTCAACTGTCAATCAACTGTTTCTAGCTACAACTACTACTACTACTATTTTTTTTCACATCACTTAAACACACACACTCCAGGAAGCAGCCTGTGACAGCTGACTAACTCCCAGGTACCTATTTACTGCTAGGTAACAGAGGCATAGGGTGAAAGAAACTCTGCCCATCGTTTCTCGCCGGCGCCAGGGATCGAACCTGGCCCACAGGATCACGTGCCCAGCGTGCTGTCCGCTCGGCCACCGGCTCCCTACGTGTATGCACATGCCTGTATATCCATCCCCTGCCTGCGTGTGCGTGCGTGCGTGCAGGGACGTGCACGCACAGGACCGACACATCAACCTCCCACCACCACCACCACCACAGTTTAACAAGAAAAACAAAAAAAGAGCCAGCCTCTTCTTACATGCATATTCCCGCCCGTGTAAATGATCCAGCGAGGAACAGTTTGGTATAACCGGCCATATCGTAATTCCTATCATAACGCCACCATCGCTCACATACCTAACGACTGAGAAAATGACCGTGACGAAAAGGAGAGCCGGCAGCCGCCCACCCACACTAAGAAGGGAGAGAGAGAGGGAGGGAGAGAGAGGGAGGGACAGAATGAGAGAGAGAGAGGGGGAGAGAGGGAGAGACAGTCCCCCTGTCACCTAGTTCCCTCCCCAAGCCACCGTCAAGGGGACATGTCACCTCTTGCTATGAGATATCCTACATACATCTTGATATATAAGTTTCCAAGCGTCTAATGTATTTCTATCCGGCTTGAGTAGATATGATAGAGTAGGGGGGGAGAGTGACTGGTGACGAGAAGGTGGGCGGCAGCGTGCGCCGGTTCACACGGGCTGGTGACGAGACCATCACCGCCACGGAGGTGACATTGGAGGTGACACAACGACAGCCATTTGCTCACAATTTCGGACGTCGGTACATGTTTTTGTGGGTCCTGTCTCCCTGGCTCCAGCCACCCCCCGCATTCCGAACCCTCGGCTGGAACTGACTTTAGATACATGAAGAAGGTAAACACATTCCTTATCCTCCAAAGCGGATTTTATAAGCCGTTGGAACGAGCTATTTAAGAGGATTGAACTATGGGGATTCGGAGCACTGAAATGATGCTTCAGACTCGCGAATTGACAGACTTTTTAAGAATGTATTGATAAAAAAAGACTTATTGTCATCACTACTCGATTTAAGTCGTCAATCATACTGTCACTATGGCGGTGTGTCCACTCACAGGATGAGTGACGCTGCCCAATACTGTCACTATGGCGGTGTGTCCACTCACAGGATGAGTGACGCTGCCCAATACTGTCACTATGGCGGTGTGTCCACTCACAGGATGAGTGGCGCTGCCCAATACTGTCACTATGGCGGTGTGTCCACTCACAGGATGAGTGACGCTGCCCAATACTGTCACTATGGCGGTGTGTCCACTCACAGGATGAGTGGCGCTGCCCAATACTATCACTATGGCGGTGTGTCCACTCACAGGATGAGTGCCGCTGCCCAATACTGTCACTATGGCGGTGCGTCCACTCACAGGATGAGTGACGCTGCGCAATGCTGTCACTATGGCGGTGTGTTCACTCACAGGATGAGTGGCGCTGCCCAGTACTGTCACTATGGCGGTGTGTCCACTCACAGGATGAGTGACGCTGCCCAATACTGTCACTATGGCGGTGTGTCCACTGACAGGATGAGTGGCGCTGCCCAATACTGTCAATATGGCGGTGTGTCCACTCACAGGATGAGTGACGCTGCCCAATACTGTCACTATGGCGGTGTGTCCACTCACAGGATGAGTGGCGCTGCCCAATACTGTCACTATGGCGGTGTGTCCACTCAGTATTGGGCAGCGCCACTCATCCTGTGAGTGGACACACCGCCATAGTGACAGTATTGGGCAGCGCCACTCATCCTGTTAGTGGACACACCGCCATAGTGACAGTATTGGGCAGCGTCACTCATCCTGTGAGTGGACACACCGCCATATTGACAGTATTGGGCAGCGCCACTCATCCTGTCAGTGGACACACCGCCATAGTGACAGTATTGGGCAGCGTCACTCATCCTGTGAGTGGACACACCGCCATAGTGACAGTACTGGGCAGCGCCACTCATCCTGTGAGTGAACACACCGCCATAGTGACAGCATTGCGCAGCGTCACTCATCCTGTGAGTGGACGCACCGCCATAGTGACAGTATTGGGCAGCGGCACTCATCCTGTGAGTGGACACACCGCCATAGTGATAGTATTGGGCAGCGCCACTCATCCTGTGAGTGGACACACCGCCATAGTGACAGTATTGGGCAGCGCCACTCATCCTGTGAGTGGACACACCGCCATAGTGACAGTATTGGGCAGCGCCACTCATCCTGTGAGTGGACACACCGCCATAGTGACAGTATTGGGCAGCGCCACTCATCCTGTGAGTGGACACACCGCCATAGTGACAGTATTGGGCAGCGTCACTCATCCTGTGAGTGGACACACCGCCATAGTGACAGTATTGGGCAGCGCCACTCATCCTGTGAGTGAACACACCGCCATAGTGACAGTATTGGGCAGCGCCACTCATCCTGTGAGTGAACACACCGCCATAGTGACAGTATTGGGCAGCGCCACTCATCCTGTGAGTGGACACACCGCCATAGTGACAGTATTGGGCAGCGGCACTCATCCTGTGAGTGGACACACCGCCATAGTGACAGTATTGGGCAGCGCCACTCATCCTGTGTCACTATGGCGGTGTGTCCACTCACAGGATGAGTGCCGCTGCCCAATACTGTCACTATGGCGGTGTGTCCACTCACAGGATGAGTGGCGCTGCCCAATACTGTCACTATGGCGGTGTGTTCACTCACAGGATGAGTGGCGCTGCCCAATACTGTCACTATGGCGGTGTGTTCACTCACAGGATGAGTGGCGCTGCCCAATACTGTCACTATGGCGGTGTGTCCACTCCCAGGATGAGTGACGCTGCCCAATACTGTCACTATGGCGGTGTGTCCACTCACAGGATGAGTGGCGCTGCCCAATACTGTCACTATGGCGGTGTGTCCACTCACAGGATGAGTGGCGCTGCCCAATACTGTCACTATGGCGGTGTGTCCACTCACAGGATGAGTGGCGCTGCCCAATACTGTCACTATGGCGGTGTGTCCACTCACAGGATGAGTGGCGCTGCCCAATACTGTCACTATGGCGGTGTGTTCACTCACAGGATGAGTGGCGCTGCCCAATACTGTCACTATGGCGGTGTGTCCACTCACAGGATGAGTGGCGCTGCCCAATACTGTCACTATGGCGGTGTGTTCACTCACAGGATGAGTGGCGCTGCCCAATACTGTCACTATGGCGGTGTGTCCACTCACAGGATGAGTGGCGCTGCCCAATACTGTCACTATGGCGGTGTGTCCACTCACAGGATGAGTGGCGCTGCCCAATACTGTCACTATGGCGGTGTGTCCACTCACAGGATGAGTGGCGCTGCCCAATACTGTCACTATGGCGGTGTGTCCACTCACAGGATGAGTGGCGCTGCCCAATACTGTCACTATGGCGGTGTGTCCACTCACAGGATGACTAATGGGACGATAGAAACGATAAAAAATGACAAATGATAGAACTACAACCTATTAAGAACAGTAACGACCCACAAATAGTTACGTTTTCTATGCATCGGACTCTTTAAGTGGGTTGCTTGGGTTGGTACGTTTCTGGCCAGGTTAGAAGGTTGGGTTTTTGACGGAGTGACAAATGGTTTACTCTCGGTCGATCAAATGCTGCATTGAGGGATTAATCCCTGCATTGAGGGATTAATCCCTGCATTGAGGGATTAATCCTGGCATTGAGGGATTAATCCAGGCATTGAGGGATTAATAATGAAATATATCTCCTCCCTTGGTAGAAGTGATACCTGGAGAGCCGAGCATACCTGTAGAGGGTCTCGAGAGTTGGACTGGCCAATCCCGGCCTGAGGCAAGGCTCATCACACAGGTGTGGTCCCAAGTGTGGTCCCAGGTGTGGTCCCAGGTGTGGTCCCAGGTGTGGTCCCAGGTGTGGTCCCAGGTGTGGCCCCCAGGTGTGGCCCCAGGTGTGGCCCCCAGGTGTGGCCCCAGGTGTGGCCCCCAGGTGTGGCCCCAGGTGTGGCCCCCAGGTGTGGTCCCAGATGTGGCCCCCAGGTGTTATGTTACAATCCTGCGTCGCCTTGCTCCAATGGCTTCAGGAACCTGTACACCAGTTGAGAGGCGGGGCCAAGGAGCAGAAACTCAACCCTCGCAAGCACAACTAAGTCGGTATTTGATTTGCTCTTTAACGGCATGAGATGCGTTGTCCTCCCTCAGTCAGTCAGTCTGTCTCAGTCTCTCAGTCTCTTAGCTCGCTCTCTCTCTCTCTCTCTCTCTCTCTCTCTCTCTCTCTCTCTCTCTCTCTCTCTCTCTCTCTCTCTCTCTCTCTCTCTCTCTCTCTCTCTCTCTCTCTCTCTCTCCGGGTGACGGGTAGGCCTAGGTAGGATGACCAGGTGAGAGAGGAGGGAGACGTAAGGTATTGGGGCAAGTCATTCCAGGGTGGTAGCCTACAGGTACAGGCCAGGTGGGGAGTGGACATGGTGGGGGAGGCTGCTGGTGTCTCATGACGGTAAGGACAGGCGGGGAGGGGGGGGAGGGGTAAAGTAGGGGATTAGCTGGGAAAGTGTGGGTGTAGGAGTGGGGGTGTGGTGGGGGGGAGAGTGGGTGTAGTTGGG
>NW_027191319.1:0-12104 GCF_040958095.1 Procambarus clarkii
CCCTTCACCATGTTCCCTACTCTTGACTATCTACCCTTCACCATCTTCCTACCCTTCACCAACTTCCCTCCCCTTCACTACCTTCCCTACCCTTCACCATCTTTCCTATCCTTCACCAGCTTCCCTACCCTTCACCACCACCTTCCCTATCCTTCACCACCTTCCCTACTCTTCTCCACCTTCCCTACCCTTCATCACCTTTCCTACCCTTCACCACCACTTTCATTACTTTTCACCATTTTCCCTACCCTTCACCACCTTCCCTATCCTTCATCACCTTCCTTACCCTTGATCACCTTCGCTACCCTTCATCACCTTCACTACCCTTCACCATTTTCCCTACTCTTCACCACCTTCCCTACCCCTTCACCATGTTCCCTATTCTTCACTATCTTTCCTACCCTTCACCATCTTCCCTACCCTTCACCACCTGTCCTACTCTTCACCAACTTCCCTACCCTTCACTACCTTCGCTACCCTTCACCATCTTCCCTATCCTTCACCAGCTTCCCTACCCTTCACTACATTTTCTACCCTTCACCACCACCTTCTCTACTCTTCAGCACCACTTTCCCTACCTTTCATCACCTTCCCTTCACTATCTTCCCTACCCTTCACCACCTTCCCACCCTTCACTACCTTCCCTACCCTTCACCACCTTCCCGACCCTTCACCACCTTCCCTACTCTTTACCACCTTCCCAACCTTTCACCATCTTCCCTACCCTTCACTACCTTCCCTACCCGTCACCACCTCCCCTACCTTTCACCACCTTCTCTCCCTTCATCACCTTCCCTACCCTTCACCACCTTCCCTACGAGGCCCCCACCCCTACGAGGGTGGGGGCCTCGTAGCCTGGTGGATAGCGCGCAGGACTCGTAATTCTGTGGCGCGGGTTCTATTCCCGCACGAGGTAGAAACAAATGGGCAAAGTTTCTTTCACCCTGAATGCCCCTGTTACCTAGCAGTAAATAGGTACCTGGGAGTTAGTCAGCTGTCACGGGCTGCTTCCTGGGGGTGGAGGCCTGGTCGAGGACCGGGCCGCGGGGACACTAAAGCCCCGAAATCATCTCAAGATAACCTCAAGATAACCCTTCACCACCTTCCCTACCCGTCACTACCTTCCCAACATATCACCACCTTCCCTACCCATCACCACCTTTCCTTCCCTTCACTACCCTCCCTATCCTACCCCACCTTCCCTACCCCTCACCACCTTCCCTACCCTTCACCACCCTCCCTACCCTTCACCACCTTTCCTACCCTTCACCACCTTCCCTACCCGTCACCACCTTCTCTACCCTTCACTACCTTCACTACCCCTCGCCACCATACCTACCCTTCACCACCACCCTCCCTACCCTTCACCACCACCTTCCCGACCCTTCACCACCACCTTACCTACCCTTCAGCACCACCTTCCGTACCCTTCAGCACTACCTTCCCTACCCTTCACCACCACCTTCCCTACCCTTCACCACCTTCCCTACCCTTCACCACCACCTTCCCTACCCTTCCCTACCCTTCACCACCACTTTCCGTACCTTTCACAATCTTCCCTACCCTTCACCACCTTCTCTACCCTTCATCACCTTCCCTACCCTTCACCACCTTCCCTACCCTTCCACCACCTTCCCTACCCTTCATCACCTTCCCTACCCTTCAACACCTTCCCTACCCTTCACCATCTTCCCTACCCTTCATCACCTTCCCTACACTTCACCAAATTCCCTACTCTTCACCACCATCTTCCTACATTTCTACATCTTCCCTAACCTTCACCACGTTCCCTCCTATTCACCACCTACCCTACCCTTCACTATCTTCCCTACCCTTCACCACCTTCCCTACCCTTCATCACCTTCCCCACCCATCAGCACCACCTTCCCTACCCTTCAACCACCACCTTCCCTATCCTTCACCACATCCCTACCCTTCAACACCTTCCCTACCCTTCACCACATTCCCTACCATTCACCACCACCTTCCCTACCTTGTACAATCTTCCCTACCCTTCACCCGTTCCCTACCCTTCATCACCTTCACTACCCTTCACCACCTTCCCTACCTTTCACCACCACCTTCCTACCTTCCACCATCTCCCTACACTCCACCACCTTCCTTACCCTTCACCACCTTCCCTACCTTTCACCATCTTCCCTACGTTTCACCACATTCCCTACCCTTCACCATCTTTCCTACCCTTCACCACCTTCCCTACCCTGCAACACCTTCCTACTCTTCACCACCTTCCCAACCTTCACCACCACCTTCGCTACCCTTCATCACCTTCCCTGCCCATCAACACAACCTTCCTAACCCTCATCACCTTCCCTACCCTTCACCATCTTTTGCAACCCCTCACCACCACCTTCCCTAATCTTCTCCACCATCTTCCCTACCTTTCTCCATCTTCCCTACCCTTCACCACCTTCCCTACCCTTCGCCACCTTCCCTACCCTTCACCACCTTTCTTAATCTTCACCACCTTCCCTACCCTTTCACCATCTTCCCTTCCCTTCAACGCAACTTATCTACCTTTCATTACACCTTCCCTTCACCATCTTCCCTACCCTTCACCACCATTCCGCTTCACTTCACTGCCTTCCTTAACCTTCCACACCTTCACTACCCTTCCGCTCCTTCCTACCCTTTACCACCTTCCCTATTCCTTCACCACCTACCCTAAACTTCACCACCTTCCCTACCCTTCACCACATTCCCCTAACCCTTCATTACCTTTCCTACCCTTCAGCACACCGACCTTTCAGCTTGCCCTTCACCGGGACCGTTCCCTAACCTTCACCACCGTTCCCTACCCTGCACTACATTCCCTAATATCACCACCTTACGACACTCCAAACCCATCAACCACCTTCCCTACCCTTCACTACCTTCCCTATCCTACCCCCACCTTCCCTACCCTTCACAACCTTCCCTACCCTTCACCACCTTCCCTACTCTTCACCACCTTCCCTACCCCTTTACCATCTTCCCTACTCTTCAACATCTTCACTACCCTTCACCACCTTCCTTACCCTTCACCACCTTCCCTACCCTTCACCACCTTCCCTACACTTCAATACCTTCAATACCCTTCACCACCTTCACTACCCTTCACCATCTTCCCTACCCTTCACCACCTTCCGTACTCTATCCACCTTCCCAACCCCTTCACCATTTTTCCTACCCTTCATCACCTTCACTACCCTACACCACCTTCACTACCCTTCACCACCTTCCTTACCCTTCACCACCTTCCCTACCCTTACCACCTTCCTTACCCTTCACCACCTTCCCCTACCCTTCACCACCTTCCCTACCCTTCACCACCTTCCCTACCCTTTCACCCTCTTCACTACCCTTCACTATCTTCCCTATACTTCTCCACCTTCCCTAGCCTTCACCACCTTCCCTACACTTCACCAACCTTCCCTACCCTTCACCACCTTCCCTACTCTTCACCACCTTCCCTACCCTTCTCCACCTTCCCTACCCTTCACCACCTTCCCGGCCTTTTACTACCTTCCCTATCCTTCACCACCTTCCCTACCCCTTCACCACCTTCCTACCCTTCATCACCTTTCCTACCCTCTACAATTACTTTCCCCTCCTTTTAACCATCTTTCCTACCCTTCACTAACTTCCCTACCCGTCACCACCTTCCTTATCCTTCACCACCTTACCTACTTTTCATCACCTTCACTACCCTTCACCACCACCTTCTCTACTCTTCAGCACCACCTTCCCCTACCCTTCACCACCACTTTCCCTACCCTTCACCACCTTCCCTACACTTCATCACCTTCCCTTCCCTTCACCACTTTCACTACCCTTCATCACCTTCCCTACCCTTCACCACCTTCCCTACCCTTTCCACCTTCCCTACCCCTTCACCATTTTTCCTATCCTTCACCACCTTCCCTACACTTCACCACCTTTCCTACCCTTCACCACCTTTCCTACACTTCACCAACAACCTTCTCTACTCTTCAGCACCACCTTCCCCTACCCTTCACCACCACCTTCCCTACCCTTTACGACCTTCCCTACACTTCACCCACCTTCCCTACCCTTCACCACCTTCACTTCCCTTCACCACCTTCCCTACCCTTCACCACCTTCACTACCCTTCACCACCTTCCCTACTCTTCACCACCTTCCCTACCCCTTCACCATGTTCCCTATTCTTCACTATCTTCCCTACCCTTCACCATCTTCCCTACCCTTCACCACCTTTCCTACTCTTCACCAACTTCCCTACCCTTCACTACCTTCGCTACCCTTCACCATCTTCCCTATCCTTCACCAGCTTCCCTACCCTTCCACAACCACCTTCCCTACCTTCACCACCTTCCCTACCCTTCTCCACCTTCCCCACCCTTCATCACCTTCCCAACCCTTCCAACATTTTCTACCCTTCACCACCACCTTCTCTACTCTTCAGCACCACCTTCCCTACCTTTCATCATCTTCCCTTCACCATCTTCCCTACCCTTCACTACCTTCCCTACCATTCACTACTTTCACTACCCTTCACCACCTTCCCTTCCCTTCACCTCCTTTCCCACTCTTCACCAGCCTTCCTACCCTTCACCACCTTCCCTACCTTTCACCACCTTCTCTACCCTTTACCACCTTCCCTATCCTTCACCACCTTCCCTACCCTTCACCACTTTCCTGCCATTCATCACCTTTCCTACCCTTCACCACCACTTTCACTACCTTTCACAATCTTCCCTACCCTTCACTACCTTCCCTACCCGTCACCACCTTCCCTACCCTTCATAACCTTCCTACCCTTCACCACTTTCCCTACCCTTTAACCATCTTCCCTACTCTTCACCATCTTCCCTACCCTTCCCCACCTTCCCTACCCTTCACCATCTTCCCTATCCTTCACCAGCTTCCCTTCCCTTTACCACCACCTTAACTATCCTTCACCACCATCCCTACCCTTCACCACCTTCCCTACCCTTCATTACCTTTCCTACCCTTCACCACACCTTCCCTACCCTTCGCCACCTTCCCTACACTTCACCACCTTCCCTACCCTTCACCAACTTCATTACCCTTCACCACAATTCCCTACCCTTCATCACCCTCCCTTCACCATCTTCCCTATCCTTCACCACTTTCCCTACACTTCACCACCTTCCCAACCCTTCACCACCTTCACTACCCTTCACCACCTTCCCTACCCTTCACCAACTTCATTACCCTTCACCACCATCCCTACCCTTCATCACCCTCCCTTCACCATCTTCCCTACTCTTCACAACCTTCCCTACCCTTCACCACCTTCCCTTCTCTTCATAAAATTCCCTACCCCTTCACCATGTTCCCTACTCTTCACTATCTTCCCTACCCTTCACCATCTTCCCTACCCTTCACCACCTTTCCTACTCTTCACCAACTTCCCTCCCCTTCACTACCTTCCCTACCCTTCACCATCTTTTCCTATCCTTCACCAGCTTCCCTACCCTTCACCACCACCTTCCCTATCCTTCACCACCTTCCCTACTCTTCTCCACCTTCCCTACCCTTCATCACCTTTCCTACCCTTCACCACCACTTTCATTACCTTATCACCATTTTCCCTACCCTTCACCACCTTCCCCTACCCTTCACCACCTTCCTTACCCTTTATCACCTTCGCTACCCTTCATCACCTTCCCTACCCTTCACCACATTTTCTACCCTTCACCACCACCTTCTCTACTCTTCAGCACCACTTTCCCTACCTTTCATCACCTTCCCTTCACTATCTTCCCTACCCTTCACCACCTTCCCTACCCTTCACTACCTTCCCTACCCTTCACCACCTTCCCGACCCTTCACCACCTTCCCTACTCTTTTCCACCTTCCCAACCCTTCACCACCTTCCCTACCCTTCACCACTTTCCCTACCATTCATCACCTTTCCTACTCTTCACCACCACTTTCACTACCTTTCACCATCTTCCCTACCCTTCACTACCTTCCCTACCCGTCACCACCTCCCCTACCTTTCACCACCTTCTCTCCCTTCATCACCTTCCCTACCCTTCACCACCTTCCTACGAGGCCCCCACCCCTACGAGGGTGGGGGCCTCGTAGCCTGGTGGATAGCGCGCAGGACTCGTAATTCTGTGGCGCGGGTTCGATTCCCGCACGAGGTAGAAACAAATGGGCAAAGTTTCTTTCACCCTGAATGCCCCTGTTACCTAGCAGTAAATAGGTACCTGGGAGTTAGTCAGCTGTCACGGGCTGCTTCCCGGGGGTGGAGGCCTGGTCGAGGACCGGGCCGCGGGGACACTAAAGCCCCGAAATCATCTCAAGATAACCTCAAGATAACCCTTCACCACCCTTCCCTACCCGTCACTACCTTCCCTACATATCACCACCTTCCCCTACCCCATCACCACCTTTCCTTCCCTTCACTACCCTCCCTATCCTACCCCACCTTCCCTACCCCTCACCACCTTCCCTACCCTTCACCACCCTCCCTACCCTTCACCACCTTTCCTACCCTTCACCACCTTCCCTACCCGTCACCACCTTCTCTACCCTTCACTACCTTCACTACCCTTCGCCACCATACCTACCCTTCACCACCACCCTCCCTACCCTTCACCACCACCTTCCCGACCCTTCACCACCACCTTACCTACCCTTCAGCACCACCTTCCGTACCCTTCAGCACTACCTTCCCTACCCTTCACCACCACCTTCCCTACCCTTCACCACCTTCCCTACCCTTCACCACCACCTTCCCTACCCTTCACCACCACCTTCCCTACCCTTCCTCACCTTCCCTACCCTTCACCACCACTTTCCGTACCTTTCACAATCTTCCCTACCCTTCACCACCTTCTCTACCCTTCATCACCTTCCCTACCCTTCACCACCTTCCCTACCCTTCACCACCTTCCCTACCCTTCATCACCTTCCCTACACTTCACCAAATTCCCTACTCTTCACCACCACCTTCCCTACATTTCTACATCTTTCCTAACCTTCACCACTTTCCCTCCTATTCACCACCTACCCTACCCTTCACTATCTTCCCTACCCTTCACCACCTTCCCTACCCTTCATCACCTTCCCCACCCATCAGCACCACCTTCCTACCCTTCACCACCACCTTCCCTATCCTTCACCACCTTCCCTACCCTTCAACACCTTCCCTACCCTTCACCACATTCCCTACCATTCACCACCACCTTCCCTACCTTGTACAATCTTCCCTACCCTTCACCCCGTTCCCTACCCTTCATCACCTTCACTACCCTTCACCACCTTCCCTACCTTTCACCACCACCTTCCCTACCTTCCACCATCTTTCCTACCCTTCACCACCTTCCCTACCCTGCAACACCTTCCCTACTCTTCACCACCTTCCCAACCCTTCACCACCACCTTCCCTACCCTTCATCACTTTCCCTGCCCATCAGCACAACCTTCCCTAACCCTCATCACCTTCCCTCCCCTTCACCATCTTTGCAACTCCTCACCACCACCTTCCCTAATCTTCTCCACCATCTTCCCTACCTTTCTCCATCTTCCCTACCCTTCACCACCTTCCCTACCCTTCGCCACCTTCCCTACTCTTCACCACCTTCCCTACCCTTCGTCACCTTCCCTACCCTTCAACCACCTTTCTTAATCTTCACCACCTTCCCTACCCTTTCACCATCTTCCCTTCCCTTCACCAACTCATCTACCCTTCATCACCTTCCCTTCACCATCTTCCCTACCCTTCACCACCTTCCCTTCACTTCACTGCCTTCCTAACCCTTCACCACCTTCACTACCCTTCCCCTCCTTCCCTACCCTTTACCACCTATCCTTCACCACCTACCCTAACCTTCACCACCTTCCCTATCCTTCACCACCTTCCCTACCCTTCACCACCTTCCCTAACCTTCACCACCTTCCCTACCCTTCACTACCTTCCCTACATATCACCACCTTCCCAACCCATCACCACCTTCCCTACCCTTCACTACCTTCCCTATCCAACACCACCTTCCCTACCCTTCACCACATTCCCTACCCTTCACCACCCTCCCTACCCTTCACCACCTTCCCTACCCTTCACCACCTTCCCTACCCGTCACCACCTTCCCTACCCTTCACTAACCTTCATTACCCTTCACCACCTCCCTACCCTTCACCACCTTCCCTACCCTTCACCACCTTCCCTACTCTTCACCACCTTCCCCACCCTTCACCACCACCTTCCCTACCCTTCATCACCTTCCCTGCCCATCAGCACCACCTTCCCTAACCCTCATCACCTTCCCTACCCTTCACCATCTTTGCAACCCCTCACCGACCACCTTCCCTACCCTTCTCCACCACCTTCCCTACCTTTCTCCATCTTCCCTACCCTTCACCACCTTCCTACCCTTCGCCACCTTCCCTACTCTTCACCCCCTTCCCTACCCTTCGTCACCTTCCCTACCCTTCACCACCTTTCTTAATCTTCACCACCTTCCCTACCCTTTTCACCATCTTCCCTTCCCTTTTCCAACTTCTCTACCCTTCATCACCTTCCCTTCACCATCTTCCCTACCCTTCACCACCTTCCCTTCACTTCACTGCCTTCCCAACCCTTCACCACCTTCACTACCCTTCCCCACCTTCCCTTCCCTTTACCACCTTCCCTATCCTTCACCACCTTCCCTAACCTTCACCACCTTCCCTACCCTTCACCACCTTCCCTACCCTTCATTACCTTTCCTACGCTTCACCACCACCTTTCCATCCCTTCACAACCTTCCCTACCCTTCACTACCTTCCCTACATATCACCACCTTCCCAACCCATCACCACCTTCCCTACCCTACACTACCATCCCTATCCTACCCCACCTTCCCTACCCTTCACCACCTTCCCTACCCTTCACCACCGTTCCTACCCTTCATTACCTTTCCTACCCTTCACGACCACCTTCCCTACTCGTCACCACCTTCCCTACCCTTCACTACCTTCACTACCCCTCAACCACATTACCTACCCTTCACCACCACCCTCCTTACCTATCACCACCACCTTCCCGACCCTTCACCACCACCTTACCAACCCTGCAGCACCACTTTCCCTACCCTTCAGCACTACCTTCCCTACCCTTCACCACCACCTTCCCTACCCTTCACCACCTTCCCTAGCCTTCACCACCACCTTCCCTATCCTTCACCACCTCCCCTACCCTTCAACACCTTCCCTACCCTTCACCCCGTTCCCTACACTTCATCACCTTCACTTCCCTTCACCACCTTCCCTACCCTTCACCACCACCTTCCCTACCTTCCACTATCTTCCCTACACTCCACCACCTTCCTTACCCCTTCACCACCTTCCCTACCTTTCATCATCTTCCCTACGTTTCACCACCTTCCCTACCCTTCACCATCTTTCCTACCCGTCCACCACCTTCCCTACCCTGCATCACCTTCGCTACTCTTCACCACCTTCCCCACCCATCACCACCACATTCAATACCCTTCATCACCTTCCCTGACCATCAGCACCACCTTCCCTAACCCTCATCACCTTCCCTACCCTTCACCATCCTTTGCAATCCCTCACCACCACCTTCCCTACCCTTCTCCACCACCTTCCCTACATTTCTCCATCTTCCCTACCCTTCACCACCTTCCCTACCCTTCGCCATCTTCCCTACTCTTCACCACCTTCCCTACCCTTCGTCACCTTCCCTACCCTTCACCACCTTTCTTAATCTTCACCACCTTCCCTACCCTTTCACCTTCTTCCCTTCCCTTTACCAACTTCTGTACCCTTCATCACCTTCCCTTCACCATCTTCCCTACCCTTCACCACCTTACCTTCACTTCACTGCCTTCCCACCCTTCACCACCTTCACTACCTTTCCCCACCTTCCCTACCCTTTACCACCTTCCCTATCCTTCACCACCTTCCCTAACCTTCACCACCTTCCCTACCCTTCACCACCTTTTCTATCCTTCATTACCTTTCCTACCCTTCACCACCACCTTTCCTTCCCTTCACCACATTCCCTAATATTCACCACCTTCCCTACCCTTCACTACCTTCCCTACATATCACCACCTTCCCAACCCATCACCACCTTCCCTACCCTTCACTACCTTCCCTATCCTACCCCACCTTCCCTACCCTTCACCACATTCCCTACCCTTCACCACCCTCCCTTCCCCTTCACCACCTTCCCAACCCTTCACCACCTTCCCTACCCGGTCACTACCTTCCCTACCCTGCACTACCTTCACTACCCCTCACCACATTACCTACCCTTCACCACCACCCTCCCTACCTATCACCAACCACCTTCCTGACCCTTCACAACCACCTTCCCTACCCTGCAGCACCACCTTCCCTACCCTTCCAGCACTACCTTCCCTACCCTTCACCACCACCTTCCCTACCTTTCACCACCTTCCCTACCCTTCACCACCACCTTCCCTACCCCGTCACCACCTTCCTACCCTTCACTACCCTTCAACTACCCCTCACCACATTAACCTACCCTTCACCACCACCCTTCCTACCTATCACCACCACCTCCCGACCCTTCAACCACCACCTTCCCTACCCTTCACCACCTTCCCTACCCTTCACCACCACCTGCCCTACCCTTTCCTCACCTTCCCTACCCTTCACCACCACTTTCCCTACCTTTCACAATCTTCCCTACCCTTCACCACCTTCTCTATCCTTCATCACCTTCCCTACCCTTCACTACCTTCCCTACCCTTCACCACCTTCCCTACCACTTCATCCCCTTCCCTACCCTTCACCACCTTCCCTACCCTTTCATCACCTTCCCTACCCTTCACCACCTTCCCTACCCTTCATCACCTTCCCTACCCTTCATCACCTTCCCTACACTTCACCAAATTCCCTACTCTTCACCACCTTCCCTACTCTTCACCACCTTCCCCACCCTTCACCCACCACCTTCCCTACCCTTCATCACCTTCCCTGCCCATCAGCACCACCTTCCCTAACACTCATCACCTTCCCTACCCTTCACCATCTTTGGCAACTCCTCACCACCACCTTCCCTAATCTTCTCCACCATCTTCCCTACCTTTCTCCCATCTTCCCTACCCTTCACCACCTTCCCTACCCTTCGCCACCTTCCCTACTCTTCACCACCTTCCCTACCCTTCGTCACCTTCCCTACCCTTCACCACCTTTTCTTAATCTTCACCACCTTCCCTACCCTTTCACCATCTTCCCCTTCCCTTCACCAACTTATCTACCCTTCATTCACCTTCCCTTCACCATCTTCCCTACCCTTCCACCACCTTCCCTTCACTTCACTGCCTTCCTAACCCTTCACCACCTTCACTACCCTTCCCCTCCTTCCCTACCCTTTACCACCTTCCCTATCCTTCACCACCTACCCTAACCTTCACCACCTTCCCTACCCTTCACCACCTTCCCTACCCTTCATTACCTTTCCTACCCTTCACCACCACCTTTCCTTCCCTTCACCACCTTCCCTAACCTTCACCACCTTCCCTACCCTTCACTACCTTCCCTACATATCACCACCTTCCCAACCCATCACCACCTTCCCTACCCTTCACTACCTTCCCTATCCTACCCCACCTTCCCTACCTTTCACAATCTTCCCTACCCTTCACCACCTTCTCTATCCTTCATCACCTTCCCTACCCTTCACTACCTTCCCTACCCTTCACCACCTTCCCTACCCTTCATCCCATTCCCTACCCTTCACCACCTTCCATACCCTTCATCACCTTCCCTACCCTTCACCACCTTCCCTACCCTTCATCACCTTCCCTACCCTTCATCACCTTCCCTACACTTCACCAAATTCCCTACTCTTCACCACCTTCCCTACTCTTCACCACCTTCCCCACCCTTCACCACCACCTTCCCTACCCTTCATCACCTTCCCTGCCCATCAGCACCACCTTCCCTAACCTCATCACCTTCCCTACCCTTCACCATCTTTGCAACTCCTCACCACCACCTTCCCTAATCTTCTCCACCATCTTCCCTACCTTTCTCCATCTTCCCTACCCTTCACCACCTTCCCTACCCTTCACCACCTTCCCTACTCTTCACACCTTCCCTACCCTTCG
>NW_027191320.1:0-12098 GCF_040958095.1 Procambarus clarkii
ATTCTGGGGTATTTAACCAACCAGAACTCCAATCCTCTCCCAGGCAATGAGATAGTGTGGGACCTCTAATGCTCTTTCATCGGTTCCTGTTATATGGGAAAACTCAGTGCCTAATGCTTAATGCACAGACTACCCTATTCCAGTAGCTGAAGTTTATAACTTTTTAGACACTCAACCCACCAGGAGACTCGAACACTGGCCAACAAGGTGGCAGTTGCATGCTGTATCCACTACACCATACTTCAAAGCCATAAGAGATGGTAGGAATTCTGGGGTATTTAACCAACCAGAACTCCAATCCTCTCCCAGGCAATGAGATAGCATGGGACCTCTAATGCTCTTTCATCGGTTCCTGTTATATGGGAAAACTCAGTGCCAAATGCTTAATGCAGCAGACTACCCTATTCCAGTAGCTGAAGTTTATAACTTTTTAGACACTCAACCCACCAGGAGACTCGAACACTGGCCAACAAGGTGGCAGTTGCATGCTGTATCCACTACACCATACTTCAAAGCCATAAGAGAGGTAGGAATTCTGGGGTATTTAACCAACCAGAACTCCAATCCTCTCCCAGGCAATGAGATAGTGTGGGACCTCTAATGCTCTTTCATCGGTTCCTGTTATATGGGAAAACTCAGTGCCAAATGCTTAATGCACAGAATACCCTATTCCAGTAGCTGAAGTTTATAACTTTTTAGACACTCAACCCACCAGGAGACTCGAACACTGGCCAACAAGGTGGCAGTTGCATGCTGTATCCACTACACCATACTTCAAAGCCATAAGAGAGGTAGGAATTCTGGGGTATTTAACCAACCAGAACTCCAATCCTCTCCCAGGCAATGAGATAGTGTGGGACCTCTAATGCTCTTTCATCGGTTCCTGTTATATGGGAAAACTCAGGTGCCAAATGCTTAATGCACAGACTACCCTATTCCAAGTAGCTGAAGTTTATAACTTTTTAGACACTCAACCCACCAGGAGACTCGAACACTGGCCAACAAGGTGGCAGTTGCATGCTGTATCCACTACACCATACTTCAAAGCCATAAGAGAGGTAGGAATTCTGGGGTATTTAACCAACCAGAACTCCAATCCTCTCCCAGGCAATGAGATAGTGTGGGACCTCTAATGCTCTTTCATCGGTTCCTGTTATATGGGAAAACTCAGTGCCAAATGCTTAATGCACAGACTACCCTATTCCAGATAGCTGAAGTTTATAACTTTTTAGACACTCAACCCACCAGGAGACTCGAACACTGGCCAACAAGGTGGCAGTTGCATGCTGTATCCACTACACCATACTTCAAAGCCATAAGAGAGGTAGGAATTCTGGGGTATTTAACCAACCAGAACTCCAATCCTCTCCCAGGCAATGAGATAGTGTGGGACCTCTAATGCTCTTTCATCGGTTCCTGTTATATGGGAAAACTCAGTGCCAAATGCTTAATGCACAGACTACCCTATTCCAGTAGCTGAAGTTTATAACTTTTTAGACACTCAACCCACCAGGAGACTCGAACACTGGCCAACAAGGTGGCAGTGGCATGCTGTATCCACTACACCATACTTCAAAGCCATAAGAGAGGTAGGAATTCTGGGGTATTTAACCAACCAGAACTCCAATCCTCTCCCAGGCAATGAGATAGTGTGGGACCTCTAATGCTCTTTCATCGGTTCCTGTTATATGGGAAAACTCAGTGCCAAATGCTTAATGCACAGAATACCCTATTCCAGTAGCTGAAGTTTATAACTTTTTAGACACTCAACCCACCAGGAGACTCGAACACTGGCCAACAAGGTGGCAGTTGCATGCTGTATCCACTACACCATACTTCAAAGCCATAAGAGAGGTAGGAATTCTGGGGTATTTAACCAACCAGAACTCCAATCCTCTCCCAGGCAATGAGATAGTGTGGGACCTCTAATGCTCTTTCATCGGTTCCTGTTATATGGGAAAACTCAGGTGCCAAATGCTTAATGCACAGACTACCCTATTCCAGTAGCTGAAGTTTATAACTTTTTAGACACTCAACCCACCAGGAGACTCGAACACTGGCCAACAAGGTGGCAGTTGCATGCTGTATCCACTACACCATACTTCAAAGCCATAAGAGAGGTAGGAATTCTGGGGTATTTAACCAACCAGAACTCCAATCCTCTCCCAGGCAATGAGATAGTGTGGGACCTCTAATGCTCTTTCATCGGTTCCTGTTATATGGGAAAACTCGGTGCCAAATGCTTAATGCACAGACTACCCTATTCCAATAGCTGAAGTTTATAACTTTTTAGACACTCAACCCACCAGGAGACTCGAACACTGGCCAACAAGGTGGCAGTTACATGCTGTATCCACTACACCATACTTCAAAGCCATAAGAGAGGTAGGAATTCTGGGGTATTTAACCAATCAGAACTCCAATCCTCTCCCAGGCAATGAGATAGTGTGGGACCTCTAATGCTCTTTCATCGGTTCCTGTTATATGGGAAAACTCAGTGCCAAATGCTTAATGCACAGACTACCCTATTCCAGTAGCTGAAGTTTATAACTTTTTAGACACTCAACCCAACAGGAGACTCGTACACTGGCCAACAAGGTGGCAGTGGCATGCTGTATCCACTACACCATACTTCAAAGAGATAAGAGTGGTAGGAATTCTGGGGTATTTAACCAACCAGAACTCCAATCCTCTCCCAGGCAATGAGATAGTGTGGGACCTCTAAAGCTCTTTCATCGGTTCCTGTTATATGGGAAAACTCAGTGCCTAATGCTTAATGCACAGACTACCATATTCCAGAAGCTGAAGTTTATAACTTTTTAGACACTCAACCCACCAGGAGACTCGAACACTGGCCAACAAGGTGGCAGTTGCATGCTGTATCCACTACACCATACTTCAAAGCCATAAGAGAGGTAGGAATTCTGGGGTATTTAACGAACCAGAACTCCAATCCTCTCCCAGGCAATGAGATAGTGTGGGACCTCTAATGCTCTTTCATCGGTTCCTGTTATATGGGAAAACTCAGTGCCAAATGCTTAATGCACAGACTACCCTATTCCAGTAGCTGAAGTTTATAACTTTTTAGACACTCAACCCACCAGGAGACTCGAACACTGGCCAACAAGGTGGCAGTTGCATGCTGTATCCACTACACCATACTTCAAAGCCATAAGAGAGGTAGGATTTCTGGGGTATTTAACCAACCAGAACTCCAATCCTCTTCCAGGTAATGAGATAGTGTGGGACCTCTAATGCTCTTTCATCGGTTCCTGTTATATGGGAAAACTCAGTGCCAAATGCTTAATGCACAGAATACCCTATTCCAGTAGCTGAAGTTTATAACTTTTTAGACACTCAACCCACCAGGAGACTCGAACACTGGCCAACAAGGTGGCAGTTGCATGCTGTATCCACTACACCATACTTCAAAGCCATAAGAGAGGTAGGAATTCTGGGGTATTTAACCAACCAGAACTCCAATCCTCTCCCAGGCAATGAGATAGTGTGGGACCTCTAATGCTCTTTCATTGGTTCCTGTTATATGGGAAAACTCAGTGCCAAATGCTTAATGCACAGACTACCCTATTCCAGTAGCTGAAGTTTATAACTTTTTAGACACTCAACCCACCAGGAGACTCGAACACTGGCCAACAAGGTGGCAGTTGCATGCTGTATCCACTACACCATACTTCAAAGCCATAAGAGAGGTAGGAATTCTGGGGTATTTAACCAACCAGAACTCCAATCCTCTCCCAGGCAATGAGATAGTGTGGGACCTCTAATGCTCTTTCATCGGTTCCTGTTATATGGGAAAACTCGGTGCCAAATGCTTAATGCACAGACTACCCTATTCCAATAGCTGAAGTCTATAACTTTTTAGACACTCAACCCACCAGGAGACTCGAACACTGGCCAACAAGGTGGCAGTTACATGCTGTATCCACTACACCATACTTCAAAGCCATAAGAGAGGTAGGAATTCTGGGGTATTTAACCAACCAGAACTCCAATCCTCTCCCAGGCAATGAGATAGTGTGGGACCTCTAATGCTCTTTCATCGGTTCCTGTTATATGGGAAAACTCAGTGCCAAATGCTTAATGCACAGACTACCCTATTCCAGTAGCTGAAGTTTATAACTTTTTAGACACTCAACCCAACAGGAGACTCGTACACTGGCCAACAAGGTGGCAGTGGCATGCTGTATCCACTACACCATACTTCAAAGAGATAAGAGTGGTAGGAATTCTGGGGTATTTAACCAACCAGAACTCCAATCCTCTCCCAGGCAATGAGATAGTGTGGGACCTCTAAAGCTCTTTCATCGGTTCCTGTTATATGGGAAAACTCAGTGCCTAATGCTTAATGCACAGACTACCCTATTCCAGTAGCTGAAGTTTATAACTTTTTAGACACTCAACCCACCAGGAGACTCGAACACTGGCCAACAAGGTGGCAGTTGCATGCTGTATCCACTAAACCATACTTCAAAGCCATAAGAGTGGTAGGAATTCTGGGGTATTTAACCAACCAGAACTCCAAATCCTCTCCCAGGCAATGAGATAGCATGGGACCTCTAATGCTCTTTCATCGGTTCCTGTTACATGGGAAACTCAGTGCCAAATACTTAATGCAGAGACTACCCTATTCCAGTAGCTGAAGTTTATAACTTTTTAGACACTCAACCCACCAGGAGACTCGAACACTGGCCAACAAGGTGGCAGTGGCATGCTGTATCCACTACACCATACTTCAAAGCCATAAGAGAGGTAGGAATTCTTGGGTATTTAACCAACCAGAACTCCAATCCTCTCCCAGGCAATGAGATAGTGTGGGACCTCTAATGCTCTTTCATCGGTTCCTGTTATATGGGAAAACTCAGTGCCAAATGCTTAATGCACAGAATACCCTATTCCAGTAGCTGAAGTTTATAACTTTTTAGAAACAACCCACCAGGAGACTCGAACACTGGCCAACAAGGTGGCAGTTGCATGCTGTATCCACTACACCATACTTCAAAGCCATAAGAGAGGTAGGAATTCTGGGGTATTTAACCAACCAGAACTCCAATCCTCTCCCAGGCAATGAGATAGTGTGGGACCTCTAATGCTCTTTCATCGGTTCCTGTTATATGGGAAAACTCGGTGCCAAATGCTTAATGCACAGACTACCCTATTCCAATAGCTGAAGTTTATAACTTTTTAGACACTCAACCCACCAGGAGACTCGAACACTGGCCAACAAGGTGGCAGTTACATGCTGTATCCACTACACCATACTTCAAAGCCATAAGAGAGGTAGGAATTCTGGGGTATTTAACCAACCAGAACTCCAATCCTCTCCCAGGCAATGAGATAGTGTGGGACCTCTAATGCTCTTTCATCGGTTCCTGTTATATGGGAAAACTCGGTGCCAAATGCTTAATGCACAGACTACCCTATTCCAATAGCTGAAGTTTATAACTTTTTAGACACTCAACCCACCAGGAGACTCGAACACTGGCCAACAAGGTGGCAGTTACATGCTGTATCCACTACACCATACTTCAAAGCCATAAGAGAGGTAGGAATTCTGGGGTATTTAACCAACCAGAACTCCAATCCTCTCCCAGGCAATGAGATAGTGTGGGACCTCTAATGCTCTTTCATCGGTTCCTGTTATATGGGAAAACTCAGTGCCAAATGCTTAATGCACAGACTACCCTATTCCAGTAGCTGAAGTTTATAACTTTTTAGACACTCAACCCAACAGGAGACTCGTACACTGGCCAACAAGGTGGCAGTGGCATGCTGTATCCACTACACCATACTTCAAAGAGATAAGAGTGGTAGGAATTCTGGGGTATTTAACCAACCAGAACTCCAATCCTCTCCCAGGCAATGAGATAGTGTGGGACCTCTAAAGCTCTTTCATCGGTTCCTGTTATATGGGAAAACTCAGTGCCTAATGCTTAATGCACAGACTACCCTATTCCAGTAGCTGAAGTTTATAACTTTTTAGACACTCAACCCACCAGGAGACTCGAACACTGGCCAACAAGGTGGCAGTTGCATGCTGTATCCACTAAACCATACTTCAAAGCCATAAGAGTGGTAGGAATTCTGGGGTATTTAACCAACCAGAACTCCAAACCTCTCCCAGGCAATGAGATAGCATGGGACCTCTAATGCTCTTTCATCGGTTCCTGTTATATGGGAAACTCAGTGCCAAATACTTAATGCACAGACTACCCTATTCCAGTAGCTGAAGTTTATAACTTTTTAGACACTCAACCCACCAGGAGACTCGAACACTGGCCAACAAGGTGGCAGTGGCATGCTGTATCCACTACACCATACTTCAAAGCCATAAGAGAGGTAGGAATTCTGGGGTATTTAACCAACCAGAACTCCAATCCTCTCCCAGGCAATGAGATAGTGTGGGACCTCTAATGCTCTTTCATCGGTTCCTGTTATATGGGAAAACTCAGTGCCAAATGCTTAATGCACAGAATACCCTATTCCAGTAGCTGAAGTTTATAACTTTTTAGAAACAACCCACCAGGAGACTCGAACACTGGCCAACAAGGTGGCAGTTGCATGCTGTATCCACTACACCATACTTCAAAGCCATAAGAGAGGTAGGAATTCTGGGGTATTTAACCAACCAGAACTCCAATCCTCTCCAAGGCAATGAGATAGTGTGGGACCTCTAATGCTCTTTCATTGGTTCCTGTTATATGGGAAAACTCAGTGCCAAATGCTTAATGCACAGACTACCCAATTCCAGTAGCTGAAGTTTATAACTTTTTAGACACTCAACCCACCAGGAGACTCGAACACTGGCCAACAAGGTGGCAGTTGCATGCTGTATCCACTACACCATACTTCAAAGCCATAAGAGAGGTAGGAATTCTGGGGTATTTAACCAACCAGAACTCCAATCCTCTCCCAGGCAATGATAATAGTGTGGGACCTCTAATGCTCTTTCATCGGTTCCAGTTATATGGGAAAACTCGGTGCCAAATGCTTAATGCACAGACTACCCTATTCCAGTAGCTGAAGTTTATAACTTTTTAGACACTCAACCCACCAGGAGACTCGAACACTGGCCAACAAGGTGGCAGTTGCATGCTGTATCCACTACACCATACTTCAAAGCCATAAGAGAGGTAGGAATTCTGGGGTATTTAACCAACCAGAACTCCAATCCTCTCCCAGGCAATGAGATAGTGTGGGACCTCTAATGCCCTTTCATTGGTTCCTGTTATATGGGAAAACTCAGTGCCAAATGCTTAATGCACAGACTACCCTATTCCAGTAGCTGAAGTTTATAACTTTTTAGACACTCAACCCACCAGGAGACTCGAACACTGGCCAACAAGGTGGCAGTTGCATGCTGTATCCACTACACCATATTTCAAAGCCATAAGACAGGTAGGAATTCTGGGGTATTTAACCAACCAGAACTCCAATCCTCAAAAAGGCAATGAGATAGTGTGGGACCTCTAATGCTCTTTCATCGGTTCCTGTTATATGGGAAAACTCAGTGCCAAATGCTTAATGCACAGACTACCCTATTCCAGTAGCTGAAGTTTATAACTTTTTAGACACTCAACCCACCAGGAGACTCGAACACTGGCCAACAAGGTGGCAGTTGCATGCTGTATCCACTACACCATCCTTCAAAGCCATAAGAGAGGTAGGAATTCTGGGGTATTTTCCAACCAGAACTCCAATCCTCTCCCATGCAATGAGATAGTGTGGGACCTCGAATGCTCTTTCATCGGTTCCTGTTATATGGGAAAACTCAGTGCCAAATGCTTAATGCACAGACTACCCTATTCCAGTAGCTGAAGTTTATAACTTTTAAGACACTCAACCCACCAGGAGACTCGAACACTGGCCAACAAGGTGGCAGTTGCATGCTGTATCCACTACACCATACTTCAAAGCCATAAGAGAGGTAGGAGTTCTGGGGTATTTAACCAACCAGAACTCCAATCCTCTCCCAGGCAATGAGGTAGTGTGGGACCTCTAATGCTCTTTCATCGGTTCCTGTTAAATGGGAAAACTCAGTGCCAAATGCTTAATGCACAGACTACCCTATTCCAGTAGCTGAAGTTTATAACTTTTTAGACACTCAACCCACCAGGAGACTCGAACACTGGCCAACAAGGTGGCAGTTGCATGCTGTATCCACTACACAATACTTCCAAGCCATAAGAGAGGTAGGAATTCTGGGGTATTTAATTAACCAGAACTCCAATCCTCTCCCAGGCAATGAGATAGTGTGGGACCTCTAATGCTCTTTCATCGGTTCCTGTTATATGGGAAAACTCAGTGCCAAATGCTTAATGCACAGACTACCCTATTCCAGTAGCTGAAGTTTATAACTTTTTAGACACTCAACCCACCAGGAGACTCGAACACTGGCCAACAAGGTGGCAGTTGCATGCTGTATCCACTACACCATACTTCAAAGCCATAAGAGAGGTAGGAATTCTGGGGTATTTAACCAACCAGAACTCCAATCCTCTCTCAGGCAATGAGATAGTGTGGGACCTCTAATGCTCTTTCATCGGTTCCTGTTATATGGGAAAACTCAGTGCCAAATGCTTAATGCACAGAATACCCTATTCCAGTAGCTGAAGTTTATAACTTTTTAGACACTCAACCCACCAGGAGACTCGAACACTGGCCAACAAGGTGGCAGTTGCATGCTGTATCCACTACACCATACTTCAAAGCCATAAGAGAGGTAGGAATTCTGGGGTATTTAACCAACCAGAACTCCAATCCTCTCCCAGGCAATGAGATAGTGTGGGACCTCTAATGCTCTTTCATCGGTTCCTGTTATATGGGAAAACTCAGTGCCAAATGCTTAATGCACAGACTACCCTATTCCAGTAGCTGAAGTTTATAACTTTTTAGACACTCAACCCACCAGGAGACTCGAACACTGGCCAACAAGGTGGCAGTTGCATGCTGTATCCACTACACCATACTTCAAAGCCATAAGAGAGGTAGGAATTCTGGGGTATTTAACCAACCAGAACTCCAATCCTCTCCCAGGCAATGAGATAGTGTGGGACCTCTAATGCTCTTTCATCGGTTCCTGTTATATGGGAAACTCAGTGCCAAATGCTTAATGCACAGACTACCCTATTCCAGTATCTGAAGTTTATAACTTTTTAGACACTCAACACACCAGGAGACTCGAACACTGGCCAACAAGGTGGCAGTTGCATGCTGTATCCACTACAGATACTTCAAAGCCATATGAGAGGTAGGAATTCTGGGGTATTTAACCAACCAGAACTCCAATCCTCTCCCAGGCAATGAGATAGTGTGGGACCTCTAATGCTCTTTCATCGGTTCCTGTTATATGGGAAAACTCAGTGCCAAATGCTTAATGCACAGACTACCCTATTCCAGTAGCTGAAGTTTATAACTTTTTAGACACTCAACCCACCAGGAGACTCGAACACTGGCCAACATGGTGGCAGTTGCATGCTGTATCCACTACACCATACTTCAAAGCCATAAGAGAGGTAGGAATTCTGGGGTATTTAACCAACCAGAACTCCAATCCTCTCTCAGGCAATGAGATAGTGTGGGACCTCTAATGCTCTTTCATCGGTTCCTGTTATATGGGAAAACTCAGTGCCAAATGCTTAATGCACAGACTACCCTATTCCAGTAGCTGAAGTTTATAACTTTCTAGACACTCAACCCACCAGGAGACTCGAACACTGGCCAACAAGGTGGCAGTTGCATGCTGTATCCACTACACCATACTTCAATGCCATAAGAGAGGTAGGAATTCTGGGGTATTTAACCAACCAGAACTCCAATCCTCTCCCAGGCAATGAGATAGTGTGGAACCTCTAATGCTCTTTCATCGGTTCCTGTTATATGGGAAACTCAGTGCCAAATGCTTAATGCACAGACTACCCTATTCCAGTAGCTGAAGTTTATAACTTTTTAGACACTCAACCCACCAGGAGACTCGAACACTGGCCAACAAGGTGGCAGTTGCATGCTGTATCCACTACACCTTACTTCAAAGCCATAAGAGAGGTAGGAATTCTGGGGTATTTAACCAACCAGAACTCCAATCCTCTCCCAGGCAATGAGATAGTGTGGGACCTCTAATGCTCTTTCATCGGTTCCTGTTATATGGGAAAAGTCAGTGCCAAATGCTTAATGCACAGACTACCCTATTCCAGTAGCTGAAGTTTATAACTTTTTAGACACTCAACCCACCAGGAGACTCGAACACTGGCCAACAAGGTGGCAGTTGCATGCTGTATCCACTACACAATACTTCAAAGCCATAAGAGAGGTAGGAATTCTGGGGTATCTAACCAACCAGAACTCCAATACTCTCCCAGGCAATGAGATAGTTTGGGACCTCTAATGCTCTTTCATCGGTTCCTGTTATATGGGAAAACTCAGTGCCAAATGCTTAATGCACAGACTACCCTATTCCAGTAGCTGAAGTTTATAACTTTTTAGACACTCAACCCACCAGGAGACTCGAACACTGGCCAACAAGGTGGCAGTTGCATGCTGTATCCACTACACCATACTTCAAAGCCATAAGAGAGGTAGGAATTCTGGGGTATTATCCAACCAGAACTCCAATCCTCTCCCAGGCAATGAGATAGTGTGGGACCTCTAATGCTCTTTCATCGGTTCCTGTTATATGGGAAAAACTCAGTGCCAAATGCTTAATGCACAGACTACCCTATTCCAGTAGCTGAAGTTTATAACTTTTTAGACACTCAACCCACCAGGAGACTCGAACACTGGCCAACAAGGTGGCAGTTGCATGCTGTATCCACTACACCATACTTCAAAGCCATAAGAGAGGTAGGAATTCTGGGGTATTTAACCAACCAGAACTCCAATCCTCTCCCAGGCAATGAGATAGTGTGGGACCTCTAATGCTCTTTCATCGGTTCCTGTTATATGGGAAAACTCAGTGCCAAATGCTTAATGCACAGACTACCCTATTCCAGTAGCTGAAGTTTATAACTTTTTAGACACTCAACCCACCAGGAGACTCGAACACTGGCCAACAAGGTGGCAGTTGCATGCTGTATCCACTACACCATACTTCAAAGCCATAAGAGAGGTAGGAATTCTGGGGTATTTAACCAACCAGAACTCCAATCCTCTCCCAGGCAATGAGATAGTGTGGGACCTCTAATGCTCTTTCATCGGTTCCTGTTATATGGGTAAACTCAGTGCCAAATGCTTAATGCACAGACTACCCTATTCCAGTAGCTGAAGTTTATAACTTTTTAGACACTCAACCCACCAGGAGACTCGAACACTGGCCAACAAGGTGGCAGTTGCATGCTGTATCCACTACACAATACTTCAAAGCCATAAGAGAGGTAGCAATTCTGGGGTATTTAACCAACCAGAACTCCAATCCTCTCCCAGGCAATGAGATAGTGTGGGACCTCTAATGCTCTTTCATCGGTTCCTGTTATATGGGAAAACTCAGTGCCAAATGCTTAATGCACAGACTACCCTATTCCAGTAGCTGAAGTTTATAACTTTTTAGACACTCAACCCACCAGGAGACTCGAACACTGGCCAACAAGGTGGCAGTTGCATGCTGTATCCACTACACAATACTTCAAAGCCATAAGAGAGGTAGGAATTCTGGGGTATTTAACCAACCAGAACTCCAATCCTCTACCAGGCAATGAGATAGTGTGGGACCTCTAATGCTCTTTCATCGGTTCCTGTTATATGGGAAAACTCAGTGCCAAATGCTTAATGCACAGACTACCCTATTCCAGTAGCTGAAGTTTATAACTTTTTAGACACTCAACCCACCAGGAGACTCGAACACTGGCCAACAAGGTGGCAGTTGCATGCTGTATCCACTACACCATACTTCAAAGCCATAAGAGAGGTAGGAATTCTGGGGTATTTAACCAACCAGAACTCCAATCCTCTCCCAGGCAATGAGAGAGTGTGGGACCTCTAATGCTCTTTCATCGGTTCCTGTTATATGGGAAAACCCAGTGCCAAATGCTTAATGCACAGAATACCCTATTTCAGTAGCTGAAGTTTATAACTTTTTAGACACTCAC
>NW_027191321.1:0-12095 GCF_040958095.1 Procambarus clarkii
GTCTGGTGCCAGGTCCACAAGTGTGTCTGGTGCCAGGTCCACAAGTGTGTCTGGTGCCAGGTCCACAAGTGTGTCTGGTGCCAGGTCCACAAGTGTGTCTGGTGCCAGGTCCACAAGTGTGTCTGGTGCCAGGTCCACAAGTGTGTCTGGTGCCAGGTCTACAAATATGTCTGGTGCCAGGTCCACAAGTGTGTCTGGTGCCAAGTCCACAAGTGTGTCTGGTGCCAGGTCCACAAGTGTGTCTGGTGCCAGGTCCTCAAGAGTCTCCGATGCTAGGTCCACAAGTGTGTCTGGTGCCAGGTCCACAAGTGTATCTGGTGCCAGGGTCCACAAGTGTGTCTGGTGCCAGGTCCACAAGTGTGTCTGGAGACAGGTCCACAATTGTCTGGTGTCAGGTCCACAAGTGTGTCTGGTGCCAGGTCCACAAGTGTCTGGTGCCAGGTCCACAAGTGTGTCTTGTGACAGGTCCACAAGTGTGTCTGTTCCAGGTCCACAAGTGTGTCTTGTGACAGGTCCACAAGTGTGTCTGGTGCAGGTCCACAAGTGTGTCTGGTGTCAGGTTCACAGCGTCTAGTGCCAATTCCAAAAGTGTGTCTGGTGCCAGATCTACAAGTGTGTCTGGTGCCAGGTCAACAAGTGTATCTGGGGCCAGGCCAACAAGTGTCTAGTGAAAGGTCCACAAGTGTGTCTGGTGTCATGTCCACAAGTGTGTCTGGTGCCAGGTCCACAAGTGTCTGGTGCCAAGTATACAAGTGCGCTGGTGCCAGATCACAAGTGTGTCTGATGCCAGTCCACAAGTGTGTCTGGTGCCAGGTCCACAAGTGTCTAGTGCCAGGTCCACAAGTGTGTCTGGTGCCAGATCCACAAGTGTGTCTGGTGCCAGATCCACAAGTGTGTCTGATGCAAGGTCCACAAGTGTGTCTGGTGCCAGGTCCACAAGTGTCTAGTGCCAGGTCCACAAGTGTGTCTGGTGCCAGATCCACAAGTGTGTCTGGTGCCAGATCCACAAGTGTGTCTGATGCCAGGTCCACAAGTGTGTCTGATGCCAGGTCCACAAGTGTGTCTGATGCCAGGTCCCCAAGGGTGTCTAGTGAAAGGACCACAAGTGTGTCTGATGCCAGGTCCACAAGTGTGTCTGGTGCCAGTTCCATAAGTGTGTCTGATGCCAGGTCCACAAGTGTGTCTGATGCCAGGTCACAAGTGTGTCTGATGCCAGGTCCCCAAGGGTGTCTAGTGAAAGGACCACAAGTGTGTCTGATGCCAGATCCACAAGTGTGGTCTGGTGCCAGATCAACAAGTGTGTCTGGTGCCAGATCCACAAGTGTGTCTGGTGCCAGGTCCACAAGTGTGTCTGGTGCCAGGTCCACAAGTGTCTAGTGCCAAGTCCACAAGTGTGTCTGGTGCCAGATCCACAAGTGTGTCTGGTGCCTGATCCACACGTGTGTCTGATGCCAGGTCCACAAGTGAGACTGGTGCCAGGTCCACAAGTGTGTCTGATGCCAGGTCCCAAGTGTGTCTAGTGAAAGGTCCACAAGTGTTTCTGATGCCAGGTCCACAAGTGTGTCTGGTGCCAGTTCCATAAGTGTGTCTGATGCCAGGTCCACAAGTGTGTCTAGTGACAGGTCCACAAGTGTTGGTGCCAGGTCCACAAGTGTGTCTTGTGCCAGGTCCACAAATGTGTCTGGTGCCAGGTCCACAAGTGTCTGGTGCCAGGTCCACAAGTGTCTGGTGCCAGGCCCACAAGATCTCCGATGCCAGGTCCACAATGTGTCTGGTGCCAGATCCACAAGTGTGTCTGGTGCCAGATCCACAAGTGTGTCTGGTGCCAGATCCAAAAAGTGTGTCTGGTACCAGGTCCACAAGAGTCTCCGATGCCAGGTCCACAAGTGTGTCTGGTGCCAGGTCCACAAGTGTGTCTGGTGCCAGGTCCACAAGTGTGTCTGGTGCCAGGTCCACAAGTGTGTCTGGTGCCATGTCCACAAATATGTCTGGTGCCAGGTCCACAAGTGTGTCTGGTGCCAGGTCCACAAGTGTGTCTGGTGCCAGGTCCACAAGTGTGTCTGGTGCCAGGTCCACAAGTGTGTCTGGTGCCAGGTCCACAAGTGTGTCTGGTGCCAGGTCCACAAGTGTGTCTGGTGCCAGGTCTACAAATATGTCTGGTGCCAGGTCCCACAAGTGTGTCTGGTGTCAAGTCCACAAGTGTGTCTGGTGCCAGGTCCACAAGTGTGTCTGTGCCAGGTCCTCAAGAGTCTCCGATGCTAGGTCCACAAGTGTGTCCTGGTGCCAGGTCCACAAGTGTATCTGGTGCAGGGTCCACAAGTGTGTCTGGTGCCAGGTCCACAAGTGTGTCTGGAGACAGGTCCACAAGTGTCTGGTGTCAGGTCCACAAGTGTGTCTGGTGCCAGGTCCACAAGTGTCTGGTGCCAGGTCCCACAAGTGTGTCTTGTGACAGGTCCACAAGTGTGTCTGTTCCAGGTCCACAGTGTGTCTTGTGGACAGGTCCACAAGTGTGTTCTGGTGCCAGGTCCACAAGTGTGTCTGGTGTCAGGTCCACAAGCGTCTAGTGCCAATTCCAAAAGTGTGTCTGGTGCCAGATCTACAAGTGTGTCTGGTGCCAGTGTCAACAAGTGTATCTGGGGCCAGGCACAACAAGTGTCTAGTGAAAGGTCTCACAAGTGTGTCTGGTGTCATGTCCACAAGTGTGTCTGGTTTGCCAGGTCCACAAGTGTCTGGTGCCAAGTATACAAGTGCGTCTGGTGCCAGATCCACAAGTGTGTCTGATGCCAGGTCCCCAAGGGTGTCTAGTGAAAGGACCACAAGTGTGTCTGATGCCAGGTCCACAAGTGTGTCTGGTGCCAGTTCCATAAGTGTGTCTGATGCCAGGTCCACAAGTGTGTCTAGTGACAGGTCCACAAGTGTGTCTGGTGCCAGGTCCACAAGTGTCTGGTGCCAGGTCCACAAGTGTGTCTTGTGCCAGGTCCACAAATGTGTCTGGTGCCAGGTCCACAAGTGTCTGGTGCCAGGTCCACAAGTGTCTGGTGCCAGGTCCACAAGAGTCTCCGATGCCAGGTCCACAAGTGTGTCTGGTGCCAGATCCACAAGTCTGTCTGGTGCCAGATCCACAAGTGTGTCTGGTGCCAGATCCACAAGTGTGTCTGATGCCAGGTCCACAAGTGTGTCTGGTGCCAGGTCCACAAGTGTCTAGTGCCAGGTCCACAAGTGTGTCTGGTGCCAGATCCAAAAAGTGTGTCTGGTGCCAGGTCCACAAGAGTCTCCGATGCCAGGTCCACAAATGTGTCTGGTGCCAGGTCCACAAGTGTGTCTGGTGCCAGGTCCACAAAAGTGTCTGGTGCCAGGTCCACAAGTGTGTCTGGTGCCAGGTCCACAAATATGTCTGGTGCCAGGTCCACAAGTCTGTCTGGTGCCAGGTCCACAAGTGTGTCAGGTGCCAAGTCCACAAGTGTGTCTGGTGCCAGGTCCACAAGTGTGTCTGGTGCCAGGTCCACAAGAGTCTCCGATGCAAGGTCCACAAGTGTGTCTGGTGCCAGGTCCACAAGTGTATCTGGTGCCAGGGTCCACAAGTGTGTCTGGTGCCAGATCCACAAGTTTTTCTGGTGCCAGGTCCACAAGTGTATCTGGTGCCAGGTCAATAAGTGTATCTGGTGCCAGGCCCACAAGTGTGTCTGGTGCCAGGTCCACAATTGTCTGTTGCCAGGTCCACAAGTGTCTGGTGCCAGGTCCACAAGTGTCTCGTGCCAGATCCACAAGTGTGTCTGGTGCCAGGTGCTCAAGTGTCTCTGGTGCCAGGTCCTTAAGTGTCTCTGGTGCCATGTCCACAAGTGTCTCGTGCCAGATCCACAAGTGTGTCTGATGCCAGGTCTACAAGTGTGTCTGGTCCCAGGTCCACAAGTGTGTCTGATGCCAGGTCCACAAGTGTGTCTGGTGCCAGGTCCACAAAGTATCTGGTGCCAGGTCCACAAGTGTCTGGTGCCAGGTCCACAAGTGTGTCTCGTGCCAGGTCCACAAGTGTCTGGTGCCAGGCCGAACAAGTGTGTCTGGTGCCAGGCCCACAAGTGACTGGTGCCAGGTCCACAAGTGTGTCTGGTGCCAGGTCCACAAGTGTGTCTGTTGCCAGGTCCACAATTGTCTGGTGCCAAGTCCACAAGTGTCTGGTGCCAGGCCCATAAGTGTGTCTGGTGCCAGGTCCTCAAGTGTCTCTGGCGCCAGGTCCACAAGTGTCTCGTGCCAGATCCACAAGTGTGTCTGGTGCCAGATCCACAAGTGTGTCTGGTGCCAGGTCTACAAGTGTGTCTGGTGTCATGTCCACAAGTGTGTCTGGTGCCAGGTCCACAATTATGTCTGGTTCCAGGTCCACAAGTGTGTCTAGTGACTGGTCCACAAGTGTGTCTGATGCCAGGTCCACAAGTGTGTCTGGTACCAGGTCCACAAGTGTGTCTAATGCCAGGTCCCCAAGTGTGTCTAGTGAAAGGTCCACAAGTGTGTCTGGTGTCATGTCTACAAGTGTGTCTGGTGCCAGGTCCACAAGTGTCTGGTGCCAAGTATACAAGTGCGTCTGGTGCCAGATCCACAAGTGTGTCTGATGCCAGGTCCACAAGTGTGTCTGGTGCCAGGTCCACAAGTGTCTAGTGCCAGGTCCACAAGTGTGTCTGGTGCCAGATCCACAAGTGTGTCTGGTGCCAGATCAACAAGTGTGTCTGGTGCCAGATCCACAAGTGTGTCTGATGCCAGGTCCACAAGTGTGTCTGGTGCCAGGTCCACAAGTGTCTAGTGCCAGGTCCACAAGTGTGTCTGGTGCCAGATCCACAAGTGTGTCTGGTGCCTGATCCACAAGTGTGTCTGATGCCAGGTCCACAAGTGTGTCTGGTGCCAGGTCCACAAGTGTGTCTGATGCCAGGTCCCCAAGTGTGTCTAGTGAAAGGTCCACAAGTGTGTCTGATGCCAGGTCCACAAGTGTGTCTGGTGCCAGTTCCATAAGTGTGTCTGATGCCAGGTCCACAAGTGTGTCTAGTGACAGGTCCACAAGTGTGTCTGGTGCCAGGTCCACAAGTGTCTGGTGCCAGGTCAACAAGTGTGTCTTGTGCCAGGTCCACAAATGTGTCTGGTGCCAGGTCCACAAGTGTCTGGTGCCAGGTCCACAAGTGTCTGGTGCCAGGCCCACAAGAGTCTCCGATGCCAGGTCCACAAGTGTGTCTGGTGCCAGATCCACAAGTGTGTCTGGTGCCAGATCCACAAGTGTGTCTGGTGCCAGATCCACAAGTGTGTCTGATGCCAGGTCCACAAGTGTGTCTGGTGCCAGGTCCACAAGTGTCTAGTGCCAGGTCCACAAGTGTGTCTGGTGCCAGATCCAAAAAGTGTGTCTGGTGCCAGGTCCACAAGAGTCTCCGATGCCAGGTCCACAAGTGTGTCTGGTACCAGGTCCACAAGTGTGTTTGGTGCCAGGTCCACAAGTGTGTCTGGTGCCAGGTCCACAAGTGTGTCTGGTGCCATGTCCACAAATATGTCTGGTGCCAGGTCCACAAGTGTGTCTGGTGCCAGGTCCACAAGTGTGTCTGGTGCCAGGTCCACAAGTGTGTCTGGTGCCAGGTCCACAAGTGTGTTTGGTTGCCAGGTCCACAAGTGTGTCTGGGGCCAGGTCCACAAGTGTGTCTGTGCCAGGTCCACAAATATGTCTGGTGCCAGGTCCACAAGTGTGTCTGGTGCCAAGTCCACAAGTGTGTCTGGTGCCAGGTCCACAAGTGTATCTGGTGCCAGGGTCCACAAGTGTATCTGGTGCCAGGTCCACAAGTGTGTCTGGAGACAGGTCCACTAGTGTCTTGTGTCAGGTCCACAAGTGTGTCTGGTGCCAGGTCCACAAGTGTCTGGTGCCAGGTCCACAAGTGTGTCTTGTGACAGGTCCACAAGTGTGTCTGTTCCAGGTCCACAAGTGTGTCTTGTGACAGGTCCACAAGTGTGTCTGGTGCCAGGTCCACAAGTGTGTCTGGTGTCAGGTCCACAAGCGTCTAGTGCCAATTCCAAAAGTGTGTCTGGTGCCAGATCTACAAGTGTGTCTGGTGCCAGGTCAACAAGTGTATCTGGGGCCAGGCCAACAAGTGTCTGGTGCCAGGTCCACAAGTGTGTCTAGTGAAAGGTCCACAAGTGTGTCTGGTGTCATGTCCACAAGTGTGTCTGGTGCCAGGTCCACAAGTGTCTGGTGCCAAATATACAAGTGCGTCTGGTGCCAGATCCACAAGTGTGTCTGATGCCAGGTCCACAAGTGTGTCTAGTGCCAGGTCCACAAGTGTCTAGTGCCAGGTCCACAAGTGTGTCTGGTGCCAGATCCACAAGTGTGTCTGGTGCCAGATCAACAAGTGTGTCTGGTGCCAGATCCACAAGTGTGTCTGGTGCCAGGTCCACAAGTGTGTCTGGTGCCAGGTCCACAAGTGTCTAGTGCCAAGTCCACAAGTGTGTCTGGTGCCAGATCCACAAGTGTGTCTGGTGCCTGATCCACACGTGTGTCTGATGCCAGGTCCACAAGTGTGTCTGGTGCCAGGTCCACAAGTGTGTCTGATGCTAGGTCCCCAAGTGTGTCTAGTGAAAGGTCCACAAGTGTGTCTGATGCCAGGTCCACAAGTGTGTCTTGTGCCAGTTCCATAAGTGTGTCTGATGCCAGGTCCACAAGTGTGTCTAGTGACAGGTCCACAAGTGTGTCTGGTGCCAGGTCCACAAGTGTCTGGTGCCAGGTCCACAAGTGTGTCTTGTGCCAGGTACACAAATGTGTCTGGTGCCAGGTCCTCAAGTGTCTGGTGCCAGGTCCACAAGTGTCTGGTGCCAGGCCCACAAGAGTCTCCGATGCCAGGTCCACAAGTGTGTCTGGTGCCAGATCCACAAGTGTGTCTGGTGCCAGATCCACAAGTGTGTCTGGTGCCAGATCCAAAATGTGTGTCTGGTACCAGGTCCACAAGAGTCTCCGATGCCAGGTCCATCAAGTGTGTCTGGTGCTGCCAGGTCCACCAAAGTGTGTCTGGTGCCAGGTCCACAAGTGTGTCTGGTGCCAGGTCCACAAGTGTGTCTGGTGCCATGTCCACAATATGTCTGGTGCCAGGTCCACAAGTGTGTCTGGTGCCAGGTCCACAAGTGTGTCTGGTGCCAGGTCCACAAGTGTGTCTGGTGCCAGGTCCACAAGTGTGTCTGGTGCCAGATCCACAAGTGTGTCTGGTGCCAGGTCCACAAGTGTGTCTGGTGCCAGATCCACAGTGTGTCTGGTGCCAGGTCCACAAGTGTGTCTGATGCCAGGTCTACAAGTGTGTCTGGTGTCATGTCCACAAGTGTGTCTGGTGCCAGGCCCACAAGTGTGTCTGGTTCCAGGTCCACAAGTGTGTCTAGTGACAGGTCCACAAGTGTGTCTGATGCCAGGTCCACAAGTGTGTCTGGTGCCAGGTCCACAAGTGTGTCTGATGCCAGGTCCCCAAGTGTGTCTAGTGAAAGGTCCACAAGTGTGTCTGGTGTCATGTCCACAAGTGTGTCTGGTGCCAGGTCCACAAGTGTCTGGTGCCAAGTATACAAGTGTGTCTGGTGCCAGATCCACAAGTGTGTCTGATGCCAGGTCCACAAGTGTGTCTGGTGCCAGGTCCACAAGTGTGTCTGGTGCCAGATCCACAAGTGTGTCTGGTGCCAGATCCACAAGTGTGTCTGGTGCCAGATCCACAAGTGTGTCTGATGCCAGGTCCACAAGTGTGTCTGGTGCCAGGTCCACAAGTGTCTAGTGCCAGGTCCACAAGTGTGTCTGGTGCCAGATCCACAAGTGTGTCTGGTGCCTGATCCACAAGTGTGTCTGATGCCAGTCCAAAAGTGTGTCTGGTGCCAGGTCCACAAGTGTGTCTGATGCCAGGTCCCCAGTGTGTCTAGTGAAAGGTCCACAAGTGTGTCTGATGCCAGGTCACAAGTGTGTCTGGTGCCAGTTCCATAAGTGTGTCTGATGCCAGGTCCACAAGTGTGTCTAGTGACAGGTCCACAAGTGTGTCTGGTGCCAGGTCCACAAGTGTCTGGTGCCAGGTCCACAAGTGTGTCTTGTGCCAGGTCCACAAATGTGTCTGGTGCCAGGTCCACAAGTGTCTGTGCCAGGTCCACAAGTGTCTGGTGCCAGGCCCACAAGAGTCTCCGATGCAGGTCCACAAGTGTGTCTGGTGCCAGATCCACAAGTGTGTCTGGTGCCAGATCCACAAGTGTGTCTGGTGCCAGGATCCACAAGTGTGTCTGATGCCAGGTCCACAAGTGTGTCTGGTGCCAGGTCCACAAGTGTCTAGTGCCAGGTCCACAAGTGTGTCTGTGCCAGATCCAAAAAGTGTGTCTGGTGCCAGGTCCACAAGAGTCTCCGATGCCAGGTCCACAAGTGTGTCTGGTGCCAGGTCCACAAGTGTGTCTGGTGCCAGGTCCCAAGTGTGTCTGGTGCCAGGTCCACAAGTGTGTCTGTGCCATGTCCACAAATATGTCTGGTGCCAGGTCCACAAGTGTGTCTGGTGCCAGGTCCACAAGTGTGTCTGGTGCCAGGTCCACAAGTGTGTCTGGTGCCAGGTCCACAAGTGTGTTTGGTGCCAGGTCCACAAGTGTGTCTGGTGCATGGCCACAAGTGTCTGGTGCCAGGTCCACAAATATGTCTGGTGCCAGGTCCACAAGTGTGTCTGGTGCCAAGTCCACAAGTGTGTCTGGTGCCAGGTCCACAAGTGTGTTGGTGCCAGGTCCACAAGAGTCTCCGATGCTAGGTCCACAAGTGTGTCTGGTGCCAGGTCCACAAGTGTATCTGGTGCCAGGGTCCACAAGTGTATCTGGTGCCAGGTCCACAAGTGTGTCTGGAGACAGGTCCACAAGTGTCTGGTGTCAGGTCCAAAGTGTGTCTGGTGCCAGGTCCACAAGTGTCTGGTGCCAGGTCCACAAGTGTGTCTTGTGACAGGTCCACAAGTGTGTCTGTTCCAGGTCCACAAGTGTGTCTTGTGACAGGTCCACAAGTGTGTCTGGTGCCAGGTCCATGAGTGTGTCTGGTGTCAGGTCCACAAGCGTCTAGTGCCAATTCCAAAAGTGTGTCTGGTGCCAGATCTACAAGTGTGTCTGGTGCCAGGTCAACAAGTGTATCTGGGGCCAGGCCAACAAGTGTCTGTGCCAGTCCACAAGTGGTCTGATGCCAGGTCCCCAAGTGTTTCTAGTGAAAGTCCACAAGTGTGTCTGGTTCATGTCCACAAGTGTGTCTGGTGCCAGGTCCACAAGTGTCTGGTGCCAAGTATACAAGTGCGTCTGGTGCCAGAATCCACAAGTGTGTCTGATGCCAGGTCCACAAGTGTGTGTCTAGTGCCAGGTCCACAAGTGTCTAGTGCCAGGTCCACAAGTGTGTCTGGTGCCAGATCCACAAGTGTTGTCTGGTGCCAGATCAACAAGTGTGTCTGGTGCCAGATCCACAAGTGTGTCTGGTGCCAGGTCCACAAGTGTGTCTGGTGCCAGGTCCACAAGTGTCTAGTGCCAAGTCCACAAGTGTGTCTGGTGCCAGATCCACAAGTGTGTCTGGTGCCTGATCCACACGTGTGTCTGATGCCAGGTCCACAAGTGTGACTGGTGCCAAGGTCCACAAGTGTGTCTGATGCCAGGTCCCAAGTGGTGTCTGTGAAAGGTCCACAAGTGTGTCTGATGCCAGGTCCACAAGTGTGTCTGGTGCCAGTTCCATAAGTGTGTCTGATGCCAGGTCCACAAGTGTGTCTAGTGACAGGTCCACAAGTGTCTGGTGCCAGGTCCACAAGTGTGTCTTGTGCCAGGTCCACAAATGTGTCTGGTGCCAGGTCCACAAGTGTCTGGTGCCAGGTCCACAAGTGTCTGGGGCCAGGCCCACAGAGTCTCCGATGCCAGGTCCACAAGTGTGTCTGGTGCCAGATCCACAAGTGTGTCTGGTGCCAGATCCACAAGTGTGTCTGGTGCCAGATCCAAAAGTGTGTCTGGTACCAGGTCCACAAGAGTCTCCGATGCCAGGTCCACAAGTGTGTCTGGTGCCAGTCCACAAGTGTGTCTGGTGCCAGGTCCACAAGTGTGTCTGGGCCAGGTCCACAAGTGTGTCTGGTGCCATGTCCACAAATATGTCTGGTGCCAGGTCCACAAGTGTGTCTGGTGCCAGGTCCACAAGTGTGTCTGGTGCCAGGTCCACAAGTGTGTCTGGTGCCAGGTCCACAAGTGTCTGGTGCCAGGTCCACAAGTGTGTCTGGTGCCAGGTCCACAAGTGTGTCTGGTGCCAGGTCTACAAATGTCTGGTGCCAGGTCCACAAGTGTGTCTGGTGCCAAGTCCACAAGTGTGTCTGGTGCCAGGTCCACAAGTGTGTCTGGTGCCAGGTCCTCAAGAGTCTCCGATGCTAGGTCCACAAGTGTGTCTGGTGCCAGGTCCACAAGTGTATCTGGTGCCAGGGTCCACAAGTGTGTCTGGTGCCAGGTCCACAGTGTGTCTGGAGACAGGTCCACAAGTGTCTGGTGTCAGGTCCACAAGTGTCTGGTTGCCAGGTCCAAAGTGTCTGGTGCCAGGTCCACAAGTGTGTGTGACAGGTCCACAAGTGTGTCTGTTCCAGGTCCACAAGTGTGTCTTGTGACAGGTCCACAAGTGTGTCTGGTGCCAGGTCCACAAGTGTGTCTGGGTCAGGTCCACAAGCGTCTAGTGCCAATTCCAAAAGTGTGTCTGGTGCCAGATCACAAGTGTGTCTGGTGCCAGGTCAACAAGTGTATCTGGGGCCAGGCCAACAAGTGTCTAGTGAAATTCCACAAGTGTGTCTGGTGTCATGTCCACAAGTGTGTCTGGTGCCAAGGTCCACAAGTGTCTGGTGCCAAGTATACAAGTGCGTCTGGTGCCAGATCCACAAGTGTGTCTGATGCCAGGTCCACAAGTGTGTCTGGTGCCAGGTCCCAAGTGTCTAGTGCCAGGTCCACAAGGTGTCTGGTGCCAGATCCACAAGTGTGTCTGGTGCCAGATCCACAAGTGTGTCTGATGCAAGGTCCACAAGTGTGTCTGGTGCCAGGTCCACAAGTGTCTAGTGCCAGGTCCACAAGGTGTCTGGTGCCAGATCCACAAGTGTGTCTGTGCCAGATCCACAAGTGTGTCTGATGCCAGGTCCACAAGTGTGTCTGATGCCAGGTCCACAAGTGTGTCTGAGTGCCAGGTCCCCAAGGGTGTCTAGTGAACGGACCACAAGTGTGTCTGATGCCAGGTCCACAAGTGTGTCTGGTTGCCAGTTCCATAAGTGTGTCTGATGCCAGGTCCACAAGTGTGTCTGATGCCAGGTCACAAGTGTGTCTGATGCCAGGTCCCCAAGGGTGTCTAGTGAAAGGACCACAAGTGTGTCTGATGCCAGATCCACAAGTGTGTCTGGTGCCAGATCAACAGTGTGTCTGGTGCCAGATCCACAGTGTGTCTGGTGCCAGGTCCACAAGTGTGTCTGGTGCCAGGTCCACAAGTGTCTAGTGCCAAGTCCACAAGTGTGTCTTGGTGCCAGATCCACAGTGTGTCTGGTGCCTGATCCACACGTGTGTCTGATGCCAGGTCCACAGTGTGACTGGTGCCAGGTCCACAAGTGTGTCTGATGCCAGGTCCCCAAGTGTGTCTAGTGAAAGGTCCACAAGTGTGTCTGATGCCAGGTCCACAAGTGTGTCTGGTGCCAGTTCCCATAAGTGTGTCTGATGCCAGGTCCACAAGTGTGTCTAGTGACAGGTCCACAAGTGTCTGGTGCCAGGTCCACAAGTGTGTCTTGTGCCAGGTCCACAAATGTGTCTGGTGCCAGGTCCACAAGGTCTCTGGTGCCAGGTCCACAAGTGTCTGGTGCCAGGCCCACAAGAGTCTCCGATGCCAGGTCCACAAGTGTGTCTGGTGCCAGATCCACAAGTGTGTCTGGTGCCAGATCCACAAGTGTGTCTGGTGCCAGATCCAAAAAGTGTGTCTGGTACCAGGTCCACAAGAGTCTCCGATGTGCCAGGTCCACAAGTGTGTCTGGTGCCAGGTCCACAAGTGTGTCTGGTGCCAGGTCCACAAGTGTGTCTGGTGCCAGGTCCACAAGTGTGTCTGGTGCCATGTCCACAAATAT
>NW_027191322.1:0-12058 GCF_040958095.1 Procambarus clarkii
TTCCGTCCTCAGCATGTGTTCGTTCTCAGCATGTGTTCGTACTCAGCATGTGTTCGTTCTCAGCATGTGTTCGTCCTCAGCATGTGTTCCGTTCTCAGCATGTGTTCGTACTCAGCATGTGTTCGTACTCAGCATGTGTTCGTTCTCAGCATTTGTTCGTCCAGGCTGTGACGGACCCCAAAGAATCATTCGTCAATTTGAAGGTCATATGTATTCAAAGTAAGAATATTTATGCTGTTATATGTTAGAATTATGCTGTGTTTACTTAGACGAAGGGTAGGTGAGGTTAGGTAAGGTTAGGGTAGGGTAGGGTAGGGTTAGGGTAGGTTAGGTTAGGTTAGGTTAGGTTAGGTTAGGTGAGGTTAGGGTAGGGTACGGTAGTTTAGGTGAGGTTTGGGTAGGGTAGGGTAGGTTAGGGTAGGGTAGGGTTGGGTAGGGTAGGGTAGGGTAGGGTAGGGTAGGTTAGGTTAAGTTAAGGTAGGGTAGGTTAAGTTAGGTTAAGTTAAGGTAGGGTAGGTTAAGTTAGGTTAGGTGAGGTTATGGTAGGGTACGGTAGTTTAGGTGACGTTTGGGTAGGGTAGGGTAGGTGAGGTTAGGTTAGGTTAGGGTAGGCTAGGGAAGGTTAGGTTAGGTGTGGTGTATAAGATCATTTGGTAATTATTTCCACTTACAGCATGTATGTGAATAATTTACAGAGGTGAAATTTGACAACAGAAACAATGCCTTGCCTTGCAAACAATGCAATGTTCACATTTGACGATGTGAAACAATGCTCGGCAAAAGTTCGAATGCCATTGAACTTTTGTTGTCGTTTTTCGTTTTATTTTTCGTTTCGTGAGGCGTTCTTCAACGCATTTTTCCAGTCATATACAAGTGGCTGGAATGGAGTGGGAATGTTTCACGTTTATACTTCATTTTATGAGACATATACACAATGTATTTGAGAGATTTCAGTTTTATCACTTGTAGGTGTCTCTCAGATAGGTGTGGGGGGGGGGATGATGTAAATTTATTAATTTACTAATTGATTTATTAATTGATAGATCTGCTGTAGTAACGAATAGGGGGATTGTAATAACGGGGAAAAGGGGATTTAATAACGAAGAAAAAGGGGGGGGGGGTGAAATAACTGGGAATAGGGGGGGGGTAGAGTAATGACTAACCACCCTATAACGATCGTTATACAGTCCCTAATCACTCAATTATGTCCTTAAGAACAGCTTTGAGACCCTAAGGTCCTGGCTTCTTTTGTAGGACACATCTCGTACGTGATTTTAAGCGATATTTTCAATTTTTATCTTTTCTATAATTCCTCCTAAACGCAGCTCGGTCCCCAAAAAATACCACGAATGCTTATCAAAAATGTTGCTCTATTTGAATTGTCTAATTGAGTAGTTTACAAAGTCCTGAACCAGCAATGAATATGAGAAGCTAATGTGTGTGTGTGTGTGTGTGTGTGTGTGTGTGTGTGTGTGTGTGTGTGTGTGTGTGTGTGTGTGTGTGTGTGTGTGTGTGTGTGTGTGTGTGTGTGTTTGTGCGTGTACTCACCTAGTTGTGCTTGCGGGGGTTGAGCTCTGGCTCTTTGGTCCCGCCTCTCAACTGTCAATCAACTGGTGTACAGGTTCCTGAGCCTATTGGGCTCTATCATATCTACACTTGAAACTGTGTATGGAGTCAGCCTCCACCACATCACTGCCTAATGCATTCCACCTGTTAACTACTCTGACACTGAAAAAGTTCTTTCAAAAGTCTCTGTGGCTCATTTGGGTACTCAGTTTCCACACCTAGATGAGGGTCGTAGAGCCGGTGATACATGTGTATAACATATGTATCACCGCTTTACATTTATACACATGTATCACTGCTTCTCCTATTAAACACGGTCAGGAAAAAAATCAAAGACTACTTAAAGGAAAAATTTAGCAGTCGACAGCCATGTCCTTAATGTAAATCTACAAAAGTCTGAATTTAAAAAAGGCTGTCGAACTAGGGTGCCAACCTCAACGTGGTGCCAAATAGCTTCCACACGACATTTTCGAAATAATTACCGTTCACAGAATTCCCATAATTATTATCTCATTATATTTCCATCCTGCCTGCCTCCGCCTTGCCTTGAGGTGCTTCCGGGGCTTAGCGTCCCCGCGGCCCGGTCGTCGACCAGGCCTCCTGGCCTTGGGCATATTGCTTTTTGAAATCCTAAGATATCGCGGCATCGCATCAGCTGAATGGCGATTGGGGCTTATCTTGAGATGATTTGATGATTTCGGGGCTTAGTGTCTCCGCGGCCCGGTCGTCGACCAGGCTTCCACCCCCAGGAAGCAGCCCGTGACAGCTCACTAACTCCCAAGTACCTATTTACTGCTAGGTAAGTAACTCTGCCCATTGTTTCTCGCCGATGCCAGGGATCGAACCCAGGACCACAGGATCACGCGTCCAGTGTTCTGTCCGCTCAGCCACCGGCTCCCTTGTGTATAATAATAATAAGCTGAATAAATATGTGTGTAACACCTTAGTTATTTGAGCCGTAATCGATAAATTATTAATAAAAACTCTTTTAATTGTACCTGTTGGTTGCACAATATCCAGAATTAACTAATATGAATTGATTAAGGATATTAAAGAAAGTAATGTAGTTAAATTGCATGCATTATTTTAACTATTTCAGATGCAGGATGCAAACTACGGAGGAATTCACACACAGAGATCACACTAACGTGATGCATCAATTGAACAAATCCACAAGGGCCGTGACGAGGATTCGAATCCTCGTCACGGCCGCAGGTTCGAATCCTCGTCACGGCCCTTGTGGATTTGTTCATACGGAGGAATTCGTCTGTGACGAGCGGTTTGCATGGAAATATTGGAATGCTAATCTTGCAAGGGAGAAATTCTCCAATCAGTTCTCATTATTACTACTATCCCCTACATCTTACTTTCCTCCTCAGCTCTCTCTTGCCTATTTATTGCCTGTCTCTACCTCCTCATCAGACGGGAGACATCTCCCGTCACGCAGGGTGCAGTCGCACCTCCACAGATCTCCAGTATCATCTATTGATACTGGAAATGGCTCAAAAGGGCCACCACTTATGGGCTATTCATGCCCGTGCCACCTCTTGGGTGGCTTAATCTTCTCTCTCTCTCTCTCTCTCCTCATCACAATCGACTTGAGAATGGTCCAGGACGGACCGAAACGTCGTCGTCGTCCCTTCAACTTCTAGTGTGTGGTCTGGTCAACATACTTCAGCCACGTTATTGTGACTCCTCGTCTGCAAATTCTCCAATCCTAACCTACCCAAAAAACAAGCCCTGTGGCATCTTAACACGAAGCATCGTACTTCAAATCAGTGTAAACGACCAAGAATGTCAGCTGGGCTCTGGTATGCAAATTAACACAGGAAACAGCTCCTGGGCTTGGAACGGAAAATAAATTCAGAATACAGTTATGACGAGGCTCTTCACAGGTTTATAACGTGTAATAAAGAGGTTATATTGTGTCTCGGGATGGGTCACATCTCCAGGGATGTGCTGACATGTATCTAGGAGGAGCTGGGATGTGTGTATAGTAATGTACCAACACATTCAGGGTGTGATGTGGTAAAATAATTCAGCTTTCTGAATAGATGTGGTATTGGACGCCCAGGAGATATGCACTGATTACCTATATATGATTTTCATTTAGTAAATACAATTTATTTTTTTGGGACTTCATATACCCAAATCAATGAGGACGGATGGCGAGTTTATTTACATATATAGGAATATTATCACAGGGGAAAGTTATTCATTAAAACTACCAGATTATATATATATATATATATATATATATATATATATATATATATATATATATATATATATATATATATATATATATATATATATATATATATATATAACTGAAAACTCACACCCCAGAAGTGACTCGAACCCATACTGCCAGGAGCAACGCAACTGGTATGTACAGGGACGCCTTAATAAGGCGTCCCTGTACATACCAGTTGCGTTGCTCCTGGCAGTATGGGTTCGAGTCACTTCTGGGGTGTGAGTTTTCAGTTGTATATAGTCCTGGGGACCATTCAGGCTTGTTTGCATATATATATATATATATATATATATATATATATATATATATATATATATATATATATATATATATATATATATATATATATATATATATGTATATATACCAGAAGTTGAAAAATTAACTCTCCAAAGTTCATTTTAACTTTTTATTTGGTTCTGACGCATAGTGATACGTTTCGTAAGGTCTCTCCTTACATTCTCAAAGACAAATTCAACTGTACTTTGCACCTGTTTATTTCCTCTTATGGTGAGGTGGTTAAGTGACATATGTATGAATGACATTACATGAGGGGATATTAATAAGGTATTAAATGCCACACACAAACCACAATAGCATGATGCATCAAATGAACAAATCCACAAGGGCCGTGACGAGGGTTCGAATATAAGGATATAACTCTCCTGTCAGTGTGCTTCAGTGCACGCCTTCTCGGTGTCGCTCGGTCATTGGCTGATCGTCTACCTCATACCTGATTGGCTGACGTGAAAGCACATCTTGAACCTGATTGGTTTGTATTCTATTTTCAAAAATTAAACTTGGCGATCCCGTGTTTGTTCAACAGCTTTGAAATGTACCTCCATCCCCCGACACACACACACACACACACACACACACACACACACACACACACACACACACACACACACACACACACACACACACACACACACACACACGTACGTATGGCTACAGTCAGTAGAGGCGCCTCACCTTACAGGCGCCACAGGTAAGAGGAGACGTGCCTAGTTTAGCGAGTTAGGTGGCTCCTGCCCTCCTCCTCCAACACTCCCTACGACGCCCAGCGTCTCTCCAACACTCCCTACGACTCCCAGTCTCTCTCCAACACTCCCTACGACTCCCAGTCTCTCTCCAACACTCCCTACGACTCCCAGTCTCTCTCCAACACTCCCTACGACTCCCAGTCTCTCTCCAACACTCCCTACGACGCTCAGCGTCTCTCCAACACTCCCTACGACGCCCAGTCTCTCTCCAACATTCCCTACGACGCCCAGCGTCTCTCCAACACTCCCTACGACGCCCAGCGTCTCTCCAACACTCCCTACGACGCCCAGCGTCTCTCCAACACTCCCTACGACGCCCAGCGTCTCTCCAACACTCCCTACGACGCCCAGTCTCTCTCCAACACTCCCTACGACGCCCAGCGTCTCTCCAACACTCCCTACGACGCCCAGCGTCTCTCCAACACTCCCTACGACGCCCAGCGTCTCTCCAACACTCCCTACGACTTCCAGTCTCTCTCCAACACTCCCTACGACGCCCAGCCTTCTCCAACACTCCCTACGACGCCCAGCCTTCTCCAACACTCCCTACGATTCCCAGTCTCTCTCCAACACTCCCTACGACGCCAAGCCTTCTCCAACACTCCCTACGACGCCCAGCGTCTCTCCAACACTCCCTACGACGCCCAGCGTCTCTCCAACACTCCCTACGACGCCCAGCCTCTCTCCAACACTCCCTACGATTCCCAGCCTCTCTCCAACACTCCCTACGACGCCAAGCCTTCTCCAACACTCCCTACGACGCCCAGCGTCTCTCCAACACTCTCTACGACGCCCAGCCTCTCTCCAACACTCCCTACGATTCCCAGCCTCTCTCCAACACTCCCTACGACTCCCAGTCTCTCTCCAACACTCCCTACGACGCCAAGCCTTCTCCAACACTCCCTACGACGCCCAGCGTCTCTCCAACACTCCCTACGACGCCCAGCCTCTCCAACACTCCCTACAACGCCCACCGTCTCTCCAACACTAACACCTTCCCCAGGGATCTCCAGCAACGATAAAAAAAGCCTTTAAAAGCCTACAAGCCTATAAATAAAAAAAAGGCTTCAAATACAAGACTCTTCGAACGGCATTCCGAATGTTTCTCAAGTTATCTAGTCGATATCTTAAGGGCTCTCTCTCTCGCTATCAATAATATGTTATGTTACCAACCACAACGTACAGATTACAGTGTGGTAGCCTAGCCAGAAACGTGTGAATACCCGAGCCACACCCACCTAGCCTAAAGCTATCACTGGATAGAAAATTTGGGGGTTTTTGTGTACTACTAAAATTCATAGTACATTGTAATTTGTTCGTTGGGGAAGGGGCTATAAGGTACAGAACGGCATGTGCTAGTTGAGGGGATCCGTCGGCAAAATTGTCGACATCCTTATTAAGACTGGGTTCGATACCTGGTGCGTCTCCGACACATGCTTATAGAACACGTCGCATTTTGACGTATACTCTACCTAAGGCCGCCCAAAAAACGTCGTACTAGAAAATGGAAGCGGCTCGCGAAATTGATACACTGTCCCGTTTTCTGTTTTGGGTCCTCTGGCGGGTAAGTGCCTTGTCCCAGTTTATTTGATATGGGGTGGTAGAGTTGTTCTCTTCAAGCTGTTAGATAATAATTAATTCTCTCATTATATCTTGTGCTGTTAGGTCAATATTCCTCATTCTCTCATCTTGGGTCTTTTCATACGTTCTTATCTCATTTATCTATGTTCTTTTTTCTCTCTTGCACTATCTAATTATTTCTGGATAAGTTGGTTTTCGATTCTTTGTGTGTGTGTGTTTGTGTGTGTGTGTGTGTGTGTGTGTGTGTGTGTGTGTGTGTGTGTGTGTGTGTGTGTGTGTGTGTGTGTGTGTGTGTGTGTCTGTGTGTGTGTGTGCGTGTATGCATGCGTGCATGTACTCACCTAGTTGGTGTGTGTATGTGTTTGTGTATGTTTGTGTGTTCATGTGTGTATGTGTATTCATCTAGATGTACTCTGTATGACCGAGTCCAGTTCCTGGCCCCCGCCTTCAGAACATTCGTAGCATAATGGAATAATTCCCTCGAAACGTTTTTATCGTATTTGCACATAGAATTGAGCACGGAGTTACATCCACCCATTTCTTAGTCTACCCCATTCCTCGTCTACCCCATTCCTTGTCTACCTAATTCCTCGTCTACCCCATTCCTTGTCTACCTAATTCCTCGTCTACCTAATTCCTCGTCTACCCCATTCCTTGTCTACCTAATTCCTCGTCTACCCTATTCTACGTATTAACCCATTAACCACCCTACCACATGGGAATGGGTAAGGGGATTTAACAAAGTACCAGAAACTAAATAATAATACAGAATCACACACCAAGAAACATTATCACCACCACCACCACCACCTGGAGGAGATTCGAACCCTAAGCACGCTCAGAGCATAAGGAGAAGAACTCATATGGGATTTCACCATTACAAAATAAAAGAGAGAGTGAAGTGTAGTGGAGAAGGGGATCAGAATGCATGTAGCGAGGCTGTGGACCCTTCTCAAACGACACTGATGCCGTTCACGTGGGATCGTAATTCCAATTTTGTTACTTGAATTTGTGGCAGGTCTCTCTCTCTCTCTCTCTCTCTCTCTCTCTCTCTCTCTCTCTCTCTCTCTCTCTCTCTCTCTCTCTCTCTCTCTCTCTCTCTCTCTCTCTCTCTGTCTCTCTGTCTCTCTGTCTCTGTCTCTCTCTCTCTCTCTCTCTCTCTCTCTCTCTCTCTCTCTCTCTCTCTCTCTCTCTCTCTCTCTCTCTCTCTCTCTCTCTCTCTCTCTCTCTCTCTCTCTCTCTCTTCCCCCAATCTAATAAATGCTATTTCTTACCATCCCAGATGGCCAGACATCGGGAATTTCTGAAGAGTTACAGATCAGCTGATGAAAATGGAATTTAATTTTATTATTCATGTGGTTCAGAAGCACAGAAAACAAAGGTTTCTTTTGATAGATGCATAGACAAAAGGGTTGTAGCTGCACAGAGATATAGGTATTAAAAATTTATATCAGTGAAGATTAAGAAGAATTGATGTTGGTTATTAGGTGGGAATTGACTATTGAAGCCTCTACAATAAAAAAAAATCTAAAAATCTAAAAATCTAAAAATCTAAAAATCTAAAAATCTAAAAATCTTAGCCCTGTGTTAATTATCACACACACACACACACATATATATATATATATATATATATATATATATATATATATATATATATATATATATATATATATATATATATATATATATATATATATATATATGTCGTACCTAGTAGCCAGAACTCACTTCTCAGCCTACTATGCAAGGCCCGTTTTGCCTAATAAGCCGAGTTTTCATGAATTAATTGTTTTTCGACTACCTAACCTACCTAACCTAACCTAACCTAACTTTTTCGGCTACCTAACCAAACCTAACCTATAAAGATAGGTTAGGTTAGGTTAGGTAGGGTTGGTTAGGTTCGGTCATATATCTACGTTAATTTTAACTCCAATAAAAAAAATTTGACCTCATACATAATGAAATGGGAAGCTTTATCATTTCAGAAGAAAAAAATTAGAAAAAATATATTAATTCGGGAAAACTTGGCTTATTAGGCAAATCGGGCCATGCATAGTAGGCCAAAAAGTGAGTTCTGGCTACTAGGTACGACATATATATATATATATATATATATATATATATATATATATATATATATATATATATATATATATATATAATTGATTGTTGTAATATTCGAATAATTCTATTCATTCGATATTGATGTATGTGTCATTATAACGAGGTATGATCATTGACACAACTGGGAGTGAACAGAGAGATTGGAAGACAGACAGACAGACAAATAACGAACAGAGAGTTAAGCAACCACCACAACCACCACAACCACAACACCACTACCACTATCTGACCGCTAGCCGACCCCTCCACCCTCTACTGTCACAAGTTTAAACATAGCACAAAAAAAATAGTTTCACTCCATATTTTATAAACTTTCAAACCATTTTTCACGGAGGGGGGAGAGAGAGAGAAACAAAAAAATAAACAAAAAAGTCCTGAAATTAATATAACTTTTATTTTTTTTTAAGGTAGATCAATAATTAATGTTGACACTGGACTTTGGCTTTAGACAAAGACGGTGCCAGGCTTCAGATGTTTGAACTCTTAAATCCGCGTTACACAGAAGAGGTTTGTCTTCCAGTAAGTATCTGTTGTGTAACCGGGTGTTAATGAGGGCCTCTGCTAAGTCTGTGATATGCGAGCAGGTGCTAGTGAAGCAAGCTTGTCCTTGTCCTCATATCCCAGCTCCTTGTCCTCATATCCCAGCTCTTTTTCGTCATATCTCTTTGTCCTCATATCCCAGCTCCTTGTTCTCATATCCCAGCTCCTTTTCCTCATATCCCATCTACTTGTCCTCATATCCCTGCTCCATGTGCTCATATGCCAGCTCATTGTCGTCATATCCCAGCTCTTTGTCCTCATATCGCAGCTCCTTGTTCTCATATCCCAGTTCCTTGTCCTCATATCCCAGCTCCTTGTCCTCATATCCCAGTTCCTTGTCTTCATATCCCAGTTCCTTGTCCTCATATCCCAGATCTTTGTTGTCATATCCCAGCTCCTTGTCCTCATATCGCAGCTCTTTGTCCTCATATCCTAGTTCCTGGTCCTCATATCCAAGCTTCTTGTCCTCGTATCCCAGCTCCTTGTGGTCATATCACAGCTCCTTGTCCTCATATCCCATCTCCTTGTTCTCATATCCCAGCTCCTTGTCCTCATATCCCAGCTCCTTGTTCTCATATCCCAGCTCCTTGTCCTCATATCCCAGTTCCTTGTCTTCATATCCCTGCTCCTTGTGCTCATATCCCAGTTCCTTGTCCTCGTATCTCAGCTGCTTGTCCTCATATCCCAGCTCTTTGTCCTCATATCCCAGCTCCTGGTCCTCACATCCCAGCACCTGGTCCTCATATCCCAGCTCCCTCTTCTCATATCCCAGCTCCCAGCATTTTCTCATAATTAGCGGACTACAAAGAAACTACAAAACAACATCTTAAAAATGGCAGTGGCGTTTAACAACCTGACTGATCAGACTACCAATTAACCGGGAGACCTGCTCAGAGACCGGGCTACGGGGGGACATTGATCCCCGGAGCCAAAAAAAAGGTAGGCAATAGGAACTCCCCCTAATGTCGAAATATGGGTTCCAGTCGTTGAATAGGCTGTAAGTAGCAGTTGTCGCTGCATCATAGATGATTCTTGGGACAGCGTAGCATCCTTGTGCTGTGTTTCTGTCGTGTAAGCGTCCCAGACCTGTAAATGAGACACGTAAGCATCCCAGCCCTGTAAATGAGACACTTTAGCATCCACAGACCTGTAAATGAGACACGTAAGCATCCCAGACCTATAAATGAGACACTTAACCATCCCAGACCTGTAAATGAGACATCTAAGCATCCCAGATCTGTAAATGAGACATCTAAGCATCCCAGACCTGTAAATGAGACATCTAAGCATCCAAGACCTGTAAATGAGACATCTAAGCATCCCAGACCTGTAAATGAAACATTTAGGGATCCCCAGACCTGTAAATGAGACATCTAAGCATCCCCAGACCTGTAAATGAGACATCTAAGCATCCCAGACCTGTAAATGAAACATTTAAGCATCCCCAGACCTGTAAATGAGACATCTAAGCATCCCCAGACCTGTAAATGAAACATTTAAGCATCCCCAGACCTGTAAATGAGACATCTAAGCATCCCCAGACCTGTAAATGAGACATCTAAGCATCCCCAGACCTGTAAATGAGACATCTAAGCATCCCCAGACCTGTAAATGAGACATCTAAGCATCCCAGACCTGTAAATGAGACACTTAAGCATCCCCAGACCTGTAAATGAGATATCTAAGCATCCCCAGACCTGTACATCTGCCCCACATACACACACATCTCCTTCCTGACTGCCGGTATTATCACCCTGGCCTCCACATCTCTCCTGGGTGCGCCAGAGACGTCGCCACAACAGTAAAAGCTTTCGAAAAGACTAGGGTAATATGGCGGGCCAAAACGTGCCGTAATGCGCGAGTCTTCCCTCGCGGATGACGTTTTCTTGCGATAAACTTGGAGGTGAAGACGTCGGAAAACGCGCGGGAAAAAGAGAACAAGTTCCTTAGCGTCAGGAGGAGGGATATGTATGGGAGGATGTGGCTCTTTCTGCCGGCGTCTGCAAGGGCAGTCAACTCGACTCCACGGAGCCGAGTCGTTGGTTCGAAGCCTGTGCTCTGACACGCGTTTTTCTATCTTAAAAAAAGCAATGGATATAATAAGAGGAAATAACAGAAGAAGGGAACGAAGCGCCAAGCCATTATGGCTATATGGCACTTGGAAGGGGTCAGGATAAGGATTTGGGATGGGTCGGGGGGAAAAGGAATGGTGCCCAATCACTTGTGGATGGTCGGGGATTGAACGCCGACCTGCATGAAGCGAGACTGTCGCTCTACCGTCCAATCCAAGTGATTGGCAGACGAGAACACATTACACACTACCAGGGAATTGTAATCAAACAATTGTATCGTTTCACAGTAGCGAAAAATATATTTTAAAATACATTGAAAATTATATTTCAGTATATTTTACTGAACACACAATTATCTTCATAATTCGGTAGTTAACATGCACTTGCAGTTCAAATTATTTATTTGAGAAATAATTACAAAATAAAGGAACCCATACATAGAGTAATTAAAATACATTCTATGGGGTCTCGGTAGTACAGTGGCTACGTTCTCGATGCGCAATTGAGGATCGTAGATTGGATCCCGGGAGGAGGAACAGGAATGGTTTTGGGAACGTTTTCTCTTCATCTCATGCCTCTGTTCACCTAGATGTAAATAGGTACCCAGGAGTTAATCTCTCTGGTTGTGTTGACCAAACAATTATATTGTGCGGTCATTATATTGGAGCCGGTCGGCCGAGCGGACAGCACGCTCGACTTGTGATCCTATAGTCCTGGGTTCGATCCCAGACGCCGGCGAGAAACAATGGGCAGAGTTTCTTTCACTCTATGCCTCTGTTACCTAGCAGTAAAATAGGTACCTGGGTGTTAGTCAGCTGTCACGGCCTGCTTCCTGGGGGTGGAGGCCTGATCGAGGACCGGGCCGCGGG
>NW_027191323.1:0-11983 GCF_040958095.1 Procambarus clarkii
AACAATCTTTGGACAACACCCACCAGTGGGACTCGAACCCAGAAAGCACAACTACCTTCCAGTAGCTGCCATAACTAGTATGCTTTAACCCACTACACCATCAGACCCTACAAAAGAAGTAGAGACTTCGACATATATATACATCTCAAATATCTCCACTTCCCAAGGGCACCAGATAAGTGTGAGGTTAGTCTGCGTTTTTCATCAAGCCACTGTCAGTGTGAGAGAACTTGTGTCCATGCTATAAGCCTATACTTGCATAAACCACAAGTGAAGATTAACATATTTGGACAATACCCACCAGTGGGACTCGAACCCAGAAAGCACAACTACCTTCCAGTAGCTTACCATAACTAGTACGCTTTTGCCCACTACACCATCAGACCCTACAAAAGAAGTAGAGACTTCGAGATGTATATACATCTCAAATATCTCTACTTCCCGAGGGCACCAGATAAGTGTGAGGTAGTCTGCATTTTCATCAAGCCACTGTCAATGTGAGAGAACTCGTGTCCATGCTATAAGCCTATACTTGCATAAACCACAAGTGAAGATTAACAATCTTTGGACAACACCCACCAGTGGGACTCGAACCCAGAAAGCACAACTACCTTCCAGTAGCTGCCATAACTAGTACGCTTTAACCCACTACACCATCAGACCCTACAAAAGAAGTAGAGACTTCGAGATATATATACATCTCAAATATCTCCACTTCCCGAGGGCACCCGATAAGTGTGAGGTTAGTCTGTGTTTTTCATCAAGCCACTGTCAATGTGAGAGAACTCGTGTCCATGCTATAAGCCTATACTTGCATAAACCACAAGTGAAGATTAACAATCTTGTACAACACCCACCAGTGGGACTCGAACCCAGAAAGCACAACTACCTTCCAGTAGCTGCCATAACTAGTACGCTTTAACCCACTGCACCATCAGACCCTACAAAAGAAGTAGAGACTTCGAGATATATATACATCTCAAATATTTCCACTTCCCGAGGGCACCAGATAAGTGTGAGGTTAATCTGCGTTTTTCATCAAGCCACTGTCAATGTGAGAGAACTCGTGTCCATGCTATAAGCCTATATTTGCATGAACCATAAGTGAAGATTAACAAATTTTGGACAACACCCACCAGTGGGACTCGAACCCAGAAAGCACAACTACCTTCCTAGTAGCTGCCATAACTAGTACGCTTTAACCCACTACACCATCAGACCCTACAAAAGAAGTAGAGACTTCGAGATATATATACATCTCAAATATCTCTACTTCCCGAGGGCACCAGATTAGTGTGAGGTTAGTCTGCGTTTTTCATCGAAGCCACTGTCAATGTGAGAGGAAGCTCGTGTCCATGCTATAAGCCTATACTTGCATAAACCACAAGTGAATGATTAACAATCTTTGGACAACACCCACCAGTGGGACTCGAACCCAGAAAGCACAACTACCTTCCAGTAGCTGCCATAACTAGTATGCTTTAACCCACTACACCATCAGACCCTACAAAAGAAGTAGAGACTTCGACATATATATACATCTCAAATATCTCCACTTCCCAAGGGCACCAGATAAGTGTGAGGTTAGTCTGCGTTTTTCATCAAGCCACTGTCAGTGTGAGAGAACTTCGTGTCCATGCTATAAGCCTATACTTGCATAAACCACAAGTGAAGATTAACAATATTTGGACAATACCCACCAGTGGGACTCGAACCCAGAAAGCACAACTACCTTCCAGTAGCTACCATAACTAGTACGCTTTTGCCCACTACACCATCAGACCCTACAAAAGAAGTAGAGACTTCGAGATATATATACATCTCAAATATCTCTACTTCCCGAGGGCACCAGATAAGTGTGAGGTTAGTCTGCATTTTTCATCAAGCCACTGTCAATGTGAGAGAACTCGTGTCCATGCTATAAGCCTATACTTGCATAAACCACAAGTGAAGATTAACAATCTTTGGACAACACCCACCAGTGGGACTCGAACCCAGAAAGCACAACTACCTTCCAGTAGCTGCCATAACTAGTACGCTTTAACCCACTACACCATCAGACCCTACAAAAGAAGTAGAGACTTCGAGATATATATACATCTCAAATATCTCCACTTCCCGAGGGCACCCGATAAGTGTGAGGTTAGTCTGTGTTTTTCATCAAGCCACTGTCAATGTGAGAGAACTCGTGTCCATGCTATAAGCCTATACTTGCATAAACCACAAGTGAAGATTAACAATCTTGTACAACACCCACCAGTGGGACTCGAACCCAGAAAGCACAACTACCTTCCAGTAGCTGCCATAACTAGTACGCTTTAACCCACTGCACCATCAGACCCTACAAAAGAAGTAGAGACTTCGAGATATATATACATCTCAAATATTTCCACTTCCCGAGGGCACCAGATAAGTGTGAGGTTAATCTGCGTTTTTCATCAAGCCACTGTCAATGTGAGAGAACTCGTGTCCATGCTATAAGCCTATATTTGCATGAACCATAAGTGAAGATTAAAAATTTTTGGACAACACCCACCAGTGGGACTCGAACCCAGAAAGCACAACTACCTTCTAGTAGCTGCCATAACTAGTACGCTTTAACCCACTACACCATCAGACCCTACAAAAGAAGTAGAGACTTCGAGATATATATACATCTCAAATATCTCTACTTCCCGAGGGCACCAGATAAGTGTGAGGTTAGTCTGCGTTTTTCATCAAGCCACTGTCAATGTGAGAGAACTCGTGTCCATGCTATAAGCCTATACTTGCATAAACCACAAGTGAAGATTAACAATCTTTGGACAACACCCACCAGTGGGACTCGAACCCAGAAAGCACAACTACCTTCCAGTAGCTGCCATAACTAGTACGCTTTAACCCACTACACCATCAGACCCTACAAAAGAAGTAGAGACTTCGAGATATATATACATCTCAAATATCTCTACTTCCCGAAGGCACCAGATTAGTGTGAGGTTAGTCTGCGTTTTTCATGAAGCCACTGTCAATGTGAGAGAACTCGTGCCCATGCTATAAGCATATACTTGCATAAACCACAAGTGATGATTAACAATCTTTGGACAACACCCACCAGTGGGACTCGAACCCAGAAAGCACAACTACCTTCCAGTAGCTGCCATAACTAGTATGCTTTAACCCACTACACCATCAGACCCTACAAAAGAAGTAGAGACTTCGACATATATATACATCTCAAATATCTCCACTTCCCAAGGGCACCAGATAAGTGTGAGGTTAGTCTGCGTTTTTCATCAAGCCACTGTCAATGTGAGAGAACTCGTGTCCATGCTATAAGCCTATACTTGCATAAACCACAAGTGAAGATTAACAATATTTGGACAATACCCACCAGTGGGACTCGAACCAGAAAGCACAACTACCTTCCAGTAGCTGCCATAACTAGATCGCTTTAACCCACTACACCATCAGACCCTACAAAAGAAGTAGAGACTTCGAGATATATATACATCTCAAATATCTCCACTTCCCGAGGGCACCAGATAAGTGTGAGGTTAGTCTGCATTTTTCATCAAGCCACTGTCAATGTGAGAGAACTCGTGTCCATGCTATAAGCCTATACTTGCATAAACCACAAGTGAAGATTAACAATCTTTGGACAACACCCACCAGTGGGACTCGAACCCAGAAAGCACAACTACCTTCCAGAAGCTGCCATTACTAGTACGCTTTAACCCACTACACCATCAGACAATACAAAAGAAGTAGAGACTTCGAGATATATATACATCTCAAATATCTCCACTTCCCGAGGGCACCAGATAAGTGTGAGGTTAGTCTCCGTTTTTCATAAAGGCCACTGTCAATGTGAGAGAACTCGTGTCCATGCTATAAGCCTATAATTGCATAAACCGCAATTGAAGATTAACAATCTTTGGACAACACCCACCAGTGGGACTCGAACCCAGAAAGCACAACTACCTTCCAGTAGCTGCCATAACTAGTACGCTTTAACCCACTACACCATCAGACCCTACAAAAGAAGTAGAGACTTCGAGATATATATACATCTCAAATATCTCTACTTCCCGAGGGCACCAGATAAGTGTGAGGTTAGTCTGCGTTTTTCATCAAGCCACTGTCAATGTGAGAGAACTCGTGTCCATGCTATAAGCCTATACTTGCATGAACCACAAGTGAAGATTAACAATCTTTGGACAACACCCACCAGTGGGACTCGAACCCAGAAAGCACAACTACCTTCCAGTAGCTGCCATAACTAGTACGCTTTAACCCACTACACCATCAGACCCTACAAAAGAAGTAGAGACTTCGAGATATATATACATCTCAAATATCTCTACTTCCCGAAGGCACCAGATAAGTGTGAGGTTAGTCTGCGTTTTTCATCAAGCCACTGTCAATGTGAGAGAACTCGTGTCCATGCTATCAGCCTATACTTGCATAAACCACAAGTGAAGATTAACAATATTTGGAAAACACCCACCAGTGGGACTCGAACCCAGAAAGCACAACTACCTTCCAGTAGCTGCCATAACTAGTACGCTTTTACCCACTACACCATCAGACCCTACAAAAGAAGTAGAGACTTCGAGATATATATACATCTCAAATATCTCTACTTCCCGAGGGCACCAGATAAGTGTGAGGTTAGTCTGCATTTTTCATCAAGCCACTGTCAATGTGAGAGAACTCGTGTCCATGCTATAAGCCTATATTGCATAAACCACAAGTGAAGATTAACAATCTTTGGACAACACCCACCAGTGGGACTCGAACCCAGAAAGCACAACTACCTTCCAGTAGCTGCCATAACTAGTACGCTTTAACCCACTACACCATCAGACCCTACAAAAGAAGTAGAGACTTCGAGATATATATACATCTCAAATATCTCCTCTTCCCGAGGGCACCCGATAAGTGTGAGGTTAGTCTGCGTTTTTCATCAAGCCACTGTCAATGTGAGAGAACTCGTGTCAATGCTATAAGCCTATACTTGCATAAACCACAAGTGAAGATTAACAATCTTTGGACAACACCCACCAGTGGGACTCGAACCCAGAAAGCACAAATACTTTCCAGTAGCTGCCATAAAAGGTACGCTTTAACCCACTACACCATCAGACCCTACAAAAGAAGTAGAGACTTCGACATATATATACATCTCAAATATCTCCACTTCCCAAGGGCACCAGATAAGTGTTAGGTTAGTCTGCGTTTTTCAAGCCACTGTCAATGTGAGAGAACTCGTGTCCATGCTATAAGCCTATACTTGCATAAACCACAAGTGAAGATTAACAATCTTTGGACAACACCCACCAGTGGGACTCGAACCCAGAAAGCACAACTACCTTCCAGTAGTTGCCATAACTAGTATGCTTTAACCCACTACACCATCAGACCTTACAAAAGAAGTTGAGACTTCGAGATATATATACATCTCAAATATCTCCACTTCCCGAGGGGACCAGATAAGTGTGAGGTTAGTCTGCGTTTTTCATCAAGCCACTGTCAATGTGAGAGAAACTCGTGTCCATGCTATAAGCCTATACTTGCATAAACCACAAGTGAAGATTAACAATCTTTGGACAACACCCACCAGTGGGACTCGAACCCAGAAAGCACAACTAGCTGCCATAACTAGTACGCTTTTACCCACTACACCATCAGACCTACAAAAGAAGTAGAGACTTCGAGATATATATACATCTCAAATATCTCCACTTCCCGAGGGCACCCGATAAGTGTGAGGTTAGTCTGCGTTTTTCATCAAGCCACTGTCAATGTGAGAGAACTCGTGTCCACGCTATAAGCCTATACTTGCATAAACCACAAGTGAAGATTAACAATCTTTGGACAACACCCACCAGTGGGACTCGAAACCAGAAAGCACAACTACCTTCCAGTAGCTGCCATAACTAGTATGCTTTAACCCACTACACCATCAGACCTTACAAAGAAGTTGAGACTTCGAGATATATATACATCTCAAATATCTCCACTTCCCGAGGGCACCAGATAAGTGTGAGGTTAGTCTGCGTTTTTCATCAAGCCACTGTCAATGTGAGAGAACTCGTGTCCATGCTATAAGCCTATACTTGCGTAAACCACAAGTGAAGATTAACAATCTTTGGACAACACCCACCAGTGGGACTCGAACCCAGAAAGCACAACTACCTTCCAGTAGCTGCCATAACTAGTACGCTTTTACCCACTACACCATCAGACCCTACAAAAGAAGTAGAGACTTCGAGATATATATACATCTCAAATATCTCCACTTCCCGAGGGCACCCGATAAGTGTGAGGTTAGTCTGCGTTTTTCATCAAGCCACTGTCAATGTGAGAGAACTCGTGTCCACGCTATAAGCCTATACTTGCATAAACCACAAGTGAAGATTAACAATCTTTGGACAGCACCCACCAGTGGGACTCGAACCCTGAAAGCACAACTACCTTCCAGTAGCTGCCATAACTAGTACGCTTTCACCCACTAGCACCATCAGACCCTACAAAAGAAGTAGAGGACTTCGAGATATATATACATCTCAAAATATCTCCACTTCCCGAGGGCACCAGATAAGTGTGAGGTTAGTCTGCGTTTTTCATCAAGCCACTGTCAATGTGAGAGAACTCGTGTCCATGCTATAAGCCTATATTTGCATGAACCACAAGTGAAGATTAACAATTTTTGGACAACACCCACAGTGTGACTCGAACCCAGAAAGCACAACAACCTTCCAGTAGCTGCCATAACTAGATCGCTTTACCCCACTACACCATCAGACCCTACAAAAGAAGTAGAGACTTCGAGATATATATACATCTCAAATATCTCCACTTCCCGAGGGCACCAGATAAGTGTGAGGTTAGTCTGCATTTTTCATCAAGCCACGTCAATGTGAGAGAACTCGTGTCCATGCTATAAGCCTATACTTGCATAAACCACAAGTGAAGATTAACAATCTTTGGACAACACCCACCAGTGGGACTCGAACCCAGAAAGCACAACTACCTTCCAGTAGCTGCCATAACTAGTACGCTTTAACCCACTACACCATCAGACCCTACAAAAGAAGTAGAGACTTCGAGATATATATACATCTCAAATATCTCTACTTCCCGAGGGCACCAGATAAGTGTGAGGTTAGTCCTGCGTTTTTCATCAAGCCACTGTCAATGTGAGAGAACTCGTGTCCATGCTATAAGCCTATACTTGCATAAACCACAAGTGAAGATTAACAATCTTTGGACAACACCCACCAGTGGGGACTCGAACCCAGAAAGCACAACTACCTTCCAGTAGCTGCCATAACTAGTACGCTTTAACCCACTACATCCATCAGACCCTACAAAAGAAGTAGAGACTTCGAGATATATATACATCTCAAATATCTCTACTTCCGAGGGCACCAGATAAGTGTGAGGTTAGTCTGCGTTTTTCATCAAGCCACTGTCAATGTGAGAGAACTCGTGTCCATGCTATAAGCCTATACTTGCATAAACCACAAGTGAAGATTAACAATCTTTGGACAACACCCACCAGTGGGACTCGAACCCAGAAAGCACAACTACCTTCCAGTAGCTGCCATAACTAGTACGCTTTAACCCACTACTCCATCAGACCCTACAAAAGAAGTAGAGACTTCGAGATATATATACATCTCAAATATCTCCACTTCCCGAGGGCACCAGATAAGTGTGAGGTTAGTCTGCGTTTTTCATCAAGCACTGTCAATGTGAGAGAACTCGTGTCCATGCTATAAGCCTATACTTGCATAAACCACAAGTGAAGATTAACAATCTTTGGACAAGCACCCACCAGTGGGACTCGAACCCTGAAAGCACAACTACCTTCCAGTAGCTGCCATAACTAGTACGCTTTAACCCACTACACCATCAGACCCTACAAAAGAAGTAGAGACTTCGAGATATATATACATCTCAAATATCTCCACTTCCCGAGGGCACCAGATAAGTGTGAGGTTAGTCTGCGTTTTTCATCAAGCCTACTGTCAATGTGAGAGAACTCGTGTCCATGCTATAAGCCTATACTTGCATAAACCACAAGTGAAGATTAACAATCTTTGGACAACACCCACCAGTGGGACTCGAACCCAGAAAGCACAACTACCTTCCAGTAGCTGCCATAAATAGTACGCTTTAACCCACTACACCATCAGACCCTACAAAAGAAGTAGGGACTTCGAGATATATATACATCTCAAATATCTCCACTTCCCGAGGGCACCAGATAAGTGTGAGGTAGTCTGCGTTTTTCATCAAGCCACTGTCAATGTGAGAGAACTCGTGTCCATGCTATAAGCCTATACTTGCATAAACCACAAGTGAAGATTAACAATCTTTGGACAACACCCACCAGTGGGACTCGAACCCAGAAAGCACAACTACCTTCCAGTAGCTGCCATAACTAGTACGCTTTAACCCACTACACCATCAGACCCTACAAAAGAATTAGAGACTTGAGATATATATACATCTTCAAATATCTCCACTTCCCGAGGGCACCAGATAAGTGTGAGGTTGTCTGCGTTTTTCATCAAGCCACTGTCAATGTGAGAGAACTCGTGTCCATGCTATAAGCCTATACTTGCATAAACCGCAATTGAAGATTAACAATCTTTGGACAACACCCACCAGTGGGACTCGAACCCAGAAAGCACAACTACCTTCCAGTAGCTGCCATAACTAGTACGCTTTAACCCACTACACCATCAGACCCTACAAAAGAAGTAGAGACTTCGAGATATATATACATCTCAAATATCTCTACTTCCCGAGGGCACCAGATAAGTGAGGTTAGTCTGCGTTTTTCATCAAGCCCACTGTCAATGTGAGAGAACTCGTGTCCATGCTATAAGCCTATACTTGCATAAACCACAAGTGAAGATTAACAATCTTTGGACAACACCCACCAGTGGGACTCGAACCCAGAAAGCACAACTACCTTCCAGTAGCTGCCATAACTAGTACGCTTTAACCCACTACACCATCAGACCCTACAAAAGAAGTAGAGACTTCGAGATATATATACATCTCAAATATCTCTACTTCCCGAGGGCACCAGATAAGTGTGAGGCTAGTCTGCGTTTTTCATCAAGCCACTGTCAATGTGAGAGAACTCGTGTCCATGCTATAAGCCTATACTTGCATAAACCACAAGTGAAGATTAACAATCTTGGACAACACCCACCAGTGGGACTCGAACCCAGAAAGCGAAACTACCTTCCAGTAGCTGCCATAACTAGTACGCTTTCACCCACTGCACCATCAGACCCTACAAAAGAAGTAGAGACTTCGAGATATATATACATCTCAAATATCTCCACTTCCCGAGGGCACCAGATAAGTGTGAGGTTAGTCTGCGTTTTTCATCAAGCCACTGTCAATGTGAGAGAACTCGTGTCCATGCTATAAGCCTATATTTGCATGAACCACAAGTGAAGATTAACAATTTTTGGACAACACCCACCAGTGTGACTCGAACCCAGAAAGCACAACTACCTTCCAGTAGCTCCCATAACTAGTACGCTTTAACCCACTACACCATCAGACCCTACAAAAGAAGTAGAGACTTCGAGATATATATACATCTTAAATATCTCTACTTCCCGAGGGCACCAGATAAGTGTGAGGCTAGTCTGCGTTTTTCATCAAGCCACTGTCAATGTGAGAGAACTCGTGTCCATGCTATAAGCCTATACTTGCATAAACCACAAGTGAAGATTAACAATCTTTGGACAACACCCACCAGTGGGACTCGAACCCAGAAAGCACAACTACCTTCCAGTAGCTGCCATAACTAGTACGCTTTAACCCACTACACCATCAGACCCTACAAAAGAAGTAGAGACTTCGAGATATATATACATCTCAAATATCTCCACTTCCCGAGGGCACCAGATAAGTGTGAGGTTAGTCTGCGTTTTTCATCAAGCCACTGTCAATGTGAGAGAACTCGTGTCCATGCTATAAGCCTATACTTGCATAAACCACAAGTGAAGATTAACAATCTTTGGACAACACCCACCAGTGGGACTCGAACCCTGAAAGCACAACTACCTTCCAGTAGCTGCCATAACTAGTACGCTTTAACCCACTACACCATCAGACCCTACAAAAGAAGTAGAGACTTCGAGATATATATACATTTCAAATATCTCTACTTCCCGAGGGCACCAGATAAGTGTGAGGCTAGTCTGCGTTTTTCATCAAGCCACTGTCAATGTGAGAGAACTCGTGTCCATGCTATAAGCCTATACTTGCATAAACCACAAGTGAAGATTAACAATCTTTGGACAACACCCACCAGTGGGACTCGAAACCCAGAAAGCACAACTACCTTCCAGTAGCTGCCATAACTAGTACACTTTAACCCACTACACCATCAGACCCTACAAAAGAAGTAGAGACTTCGAGATATATATACATCTCAAATATCTCCACTTCCCGAGGGCACCAATTAAGTGTGAGGTTAGTCTGTGTTTTTCATCAAGCCACTGTCAATGTGAGAGAACTCGTGTCCATGCTATAAGCCTATACTTGCATAAACACTAGTGAAGATTAACAATCTTTGGACAACACCCACCTGTAGGACTCGAACCCTGAAAGCACAACTACTTCCAGTAGCTGCCATAACTAGTACGCTTTAACCCACTACACCATCAGACCCCTACAAAAGAAGTTAGAGACTTTGAGATATATATACATCTCAAATATCTCCATCCCGAGGGCACCAGATAAGTGTGAGGTTAGTCTGCGTTTTTCATCAAGCCACTGTCAATGTGAGAGAACTCGTGTCCATGATATAAGCCTATACTTGCATAAACCACAAGTGAAGTATTAACAATCTTTGGACAACACCCACCAGTGGGACTCGAACCCAGAAAGCACAACTACCTCAGTAGCTGCCATAACTAGTACGCTTTTAACCCACTACACCATCAGACAATACAAAAGAAGTAGAGACTTCGAGATATATATACATCTCAAATATCTCCACTTCCCGAGGGCACCAGATAAGTGTGAGGTTAGTCTGCGTTTTTCATCAAGCCACTGTCAATGTGAGAGAACTCGTGTCCATGCTATAAGCCTATACTTGCATAAACCACAAGTGAAGATTAACAATCTTTGTACAACACCCACCAGTGGGACTCGAACCCAGAATAGCACAACTACCTTCCTGTAGCTGCCATAACTAGTAACGCTTTACCCACTGCACCATCAGACCCTACAAAAGAAGTAGAGACTTCGAGATATATATACATCTCAAATATTTCCACTTCCCGAGGGCACCAGATAAGTGTGAGGTTAATCTGCGTTTTTCATCAAGCCACTGTCAATGTGAGAGAACTCGTGTCCATGCTATAAGCCTATATTTGCAGAACCATAAGTGAAGATTAAATAATTTTGGACAACACCCACCAGTGGGACTCGAACCCAGAAAGCACAAACTACCTTCTAGTAGCTGCCATAACTAGTACGCTTTAACCCACTACACCCATCAGACCCTACAAAGAAGTAGAGACTTCGAGATATATATACATCTCAAATATCTCTACTTCCCGAGGGCACCAGATAAGTGTGAGGTTAGTCTGCGTTTTTCATCAAGCCACTGTCAATGTGAGAGAACTCGTGTCCATGCTATAAGCCTATACTTGCATAAACCACAAGTGAAGATTACAATCTTTGGACAACACCCACCAGTGGGACTCGAACCCAGAAAGCACAACTACCTTCCAGTAGCTGCCATAACTAGTACGCTTTAACCCACTACACCATCAGACCCTACAAAAGAAGTAGAGACTTCGAGATATATATACATCTCAAATATCTCTACTTCCCGAAGGCACCAGATTAGTGTGAGGTTAGTCTGCGTTTTTCATGAAGCCACTGTCAATGTGAGAGAACTCGTGCCCATGCTATAAGCCTATACTTGCATAAACCACAAGTGATGATT
>NW_027191324.1:0-11948 GCF_040958095.1 Procambarus clarkii
TGTAGGCAGGACACACTGATGTGTGTGGAACCTCGAGTCCTTTAATATTTATACCCTGACAGGATGGGACTCTCCCGGATGGAGGCAGGGGGGTGGGGAATTCCGTTGAGACCACTAGAATTCACAACACCACCCTGACACATCGAAATAATACTCTTACCTTTTAAAAAAATGAATACAATTTCACGAAAGATATTTCTTCTTGTTTTGTTATCAGTACGAGTAATAGTTAGTCACAATCCCCATTTATATACTGAATGTGCAGTCAACGAAAATGGAAAAAGATTGACAATATTTGAAGATTCAATTAAATTTTGGTTTGTAAGAAATAACCTCAATTTTATAATATCTATTTATTACGATAGAAATTTAAATGAATTATTAGGATATAATAATACAGAACAACATAAATGGTTAAATGCAGAGTTAAAATTTGGGAATGTTTCACAACTATTTATATTAAATAAATTTCAATTACCAATGAAAAGACGACTGAATCAAAACACAACAAGTAAATTAATAGGAAGATTTGTAATATTTAGCCATATCAATATTCTTCTAGGTTGCCCTCAAGGCTGGCCATACAGAAAATTATCATCATCAATGAAATATGATTTACAAATTGCTGCCTCAGGTAACGAAGAGGAATATCTTATTCTGACGCCCTTAGCAGATACCTATGTTAAGTTTTTAATAGATGGTCAAAGAAAGACACTATGTTTGGATCACAGTCATTCACAAATAAAGGTTGTGAATAATGTTAATAAATTATCAGAAAAGTGTGATACCTTAAATAGAATGTCGTCTGTTGTTATCAAATTTGTGTACGATGAGAATAATATTAAAATATTGGATGAACAAGATAGCATTCTTGACAATATAACAACATATAATAATAAGACTCGTCCTATACTTAAAGTTCTTCGAGAAGATTTAAATGGGACACTCTATATAGCACAGTGTATTGGTAATTGTAAAAAAAGTATTGATTCGCATGCTATTACCTATATGCATCAATATTTGTTTGTTTTGTGTATAATAATAATTATAATTTCAGTAAGTTTATTAATTATTCAATTATATTATATTATATGTGTTAAAAGTAAAAAAAAAAAAAGGCAGGAAGAAATAGGAGAGTATATTTCATACGAACTTCCCGAACCACTTTAAACTAAAATTTATGTTAATAAACATCAACATCCCATCAAAAACTTAAACTATTTCTTTATCAATGTCTAATGTATCAAAAATGCCCCAAACCCAAAACCCAAAACAACCATTGGAATTTAAAACACAATTCTTGAGATAATCCAACATGATTTGATTGATGTGTATAGTTAATCTGGTATACTAATAACGGTGTTTCCTCTTTGAAAAGAAACGATCTAGTACTACTTACTATCGGATATATATAGCAAATATCTTCATTTTTACTAAAAGTTCGGCTTGAAATGAAAGAATTCAACAATGTTAAGTTAATAGGAAGTGCACACTGGTTGTTTTCTACTTTACGTATTTCTACTCTACTTATTCCTTTAAAGAGTAGAATTTCTTTAGTATGTTGAATACCACGATTCAAATGACAAATTATTCTTCCCTCTAATGTTTCCAAAGGGTTATTTAATTTAATCTTAACCGTGGTCATTTTACATTCATATATTTTACATCCTATATAGTATTTATTATGATCTGGAAAAGTTTCGTATAATAAGCGTCCCTCTGTTTCTTCATTTATATCTACATTTATAGTTAATTTTGGATATAAGAAATAAGAGTATGTATAACATGCACCACATGTTATTGAAAATGAAATATTATAAACAGTTGGGATCATTACTTTTTCTTTAAATAATTTTGTTTTTGATTGTTGATGTCTTGTTTGCCATGTAGGATGGAATGGGTCATTTATAAATGTCATATATGGAGTTTTAATAGATAATGGAGCCCATGGAATTATAGAATGAGCAAAACAAACAGTAGTACTTTTTCTTACGGTCAATATTAATAATAATACTAATAATTGATTCCAATCCATTACCTTAATTTATAGGATTAATGACTTTGATTTTCTTGGTCACACACTTCTTTATATAGTGGATTTTTTTTATATTTATTCATTATAAAAGGATATAGATATTTTTTATTAGGTAAGATTACAATTATGATTTCAATCCATACCCCTAAAATGAAACTTGCCAGCTACATAATTGGTCAAGCAAGAGGATCAGCTGCCATTTGTGGAGAATATGCCTCTGCTACATTAGGCGTGTTGAACAATTATAAAGATATTAAAATATATTGCCTCATTGGGAAGGACTGGCTTGTTGATAAACTTTCAAACTTCATTCCCATCGAATATTCAGGTTATACACTTGTAAAATATGAAAAAACAAAAAAAGGAGGGTTCATAGCAATCGCTGAATTAATACATCCGGAAGATGTACCAGTATTGATATACTTTATTGAGTCTCCGTCAATACGAGTATTGCTACCTAAAAACTACATTACATGGAAAGAACAAATTACATCAAAGTTCACAGTTGCAAATGGTACCCTCGACAATGGAGAACCTCCCAACTTTTCCGATATAGTTGGGAGATTTTATGAAGAAGTAATAAAAACTATGGAACTGATGCCGAAAGATGTGGAATTTTTCCTTCATTTAAAACAGATCAAAAAGTTTGTAAATTGTATCCAGTAGATCTAAGGTTGACATTTATTCATCCCCGTTTTGAAATTAAAAGGAAACGAAAAATCTGTGAGTGGTTTAATGAAGATGAGTATAATATTCCATTTCTTTCAATATTCGAGAGGTTAAAAATACCTGACCTTTGTAATGCTTCTTCAACGACATTACATGAAAGGGAAGGTACTGCAAAGAGGACTATAAAATGTAAATTACAAGGCAAGAAAATTCCCATTGGTCTCTGTGTACCTTCGCTAATATTATATAAATTTGGTTATAAAAGGGCTGAAATATTGAAAGAGCCTATAACCTTAGGCGTAATGGCTTTAGGAACCAGTAATCAGAATATGGACGAAAAAACTTATGTCATGGGAGCCTTAAAGAAAAGATGGAGTTGTACTCGCAGGAGGAGTGGGCAAATAAATAGGTATCCACAGTATGTAAAGTGTTATGAGCCAGTTGGTCTCGTATATGAGTCTCAGATATTTGATAGATTCAGTCATAACCTAATTGATGGTTATATAATATCAAATAATGATGACCAATACTTATTCAGCCCATATGTCTGTCTTGGGTTACTGACTCGAAATATCAAAATCCTTCCTGTCATATATACTCATTTGCTATTCCCCAGAGGAAACGTTTTTGTAATTCAGAAGTCTGATGTAATCTGGTGTGTTCTCGGAAATTGCAAAGTGGCTCCTCCAAATACTATAGTTAATTGTATGAATGACCTCTAATTTTTTATAGGCTTTAGGGGACGTCGCACTTGGCCTACAACTTTCATGTTTGTTTAAGTTAATTTGTTTATATTTGAGTTAAAACGAATTAACTTAAATAAACTAACACAACAAGAAAATCACTCTGCCTTATTAGGCAAATGGGGTCTTTTTTGCATAGTGGCTAAGAAGTACGTTCTATGCCAGAGAACAAACGTCTCAGCCTACTGTGCAAGAAAGACCCCATTTACCTAATAAGGCTGATTCATTAGATTATTTTTAGTCTCCTCACCTGTGTTCTATACTCTGTCAGAATCAATCAAAATAACAGTTTGTGAACTGGTAATAAATAATAAGCCCAAATACAAAATATAATTCTTTACTGATGAGTATTTAAACCAAACCAACCATATATATATTGAAAAACGAGCGAAACGGCATTTTACTTTTTGGTGCTATGAGTTTTTACATAAATTTTCATTATGCCGGCATTTTTGGGTACATTTCTGATTATTTCTTTTGCAAATACATCTATGATTTAAACAAGATAAAAGTTTACAGTGGCATACTAATTGTTTCAAGTGCCTATTATCACTGAGAAAGTAATTTGATTGTCTACGAACAATCTCACGAAGCCCAAGTTGTTGATTCTTATTAATTTCGCTTGGCATTATTCTTTCGATTGTTTTATCAAAATCGTTTCTTGATAGATATTGATTAATTGTTCCAAATTTTGTAGCTACACGATATAAATCTCTTTCATTGTCTATTTCGATGATAATTCCACTGATTGTTCGCATTCCTGTTTTGTTTTCCCTATCTTCTTTAGGTATTATCACATTAACACTATCATATAGGCTAACAGGTGTTACATTTGCCGATGACAATTGTAACATTTTTGAGGCATTAGTTATCTGACGCTCATAAACTTTGCTTCTAATAGTTCCTAAATTTTCAATATGTAAATTATATGAATCGTTATTTACTTCAGAATTATTATTATCATTAGGTTTACCATCTTCTAAATTACATAATCTTCTATTTATTATTACTTTAGGCGACAGCACAATACCAGGTGATGATGGTGTTGGTGGTGATAATATAGGGGGTAATGAAGGTGGCGGTATTTGTGGCAGGGATAATATGGAAGTAGAGGCAGTTGTAGCACCAGCAGCAACAGTAACAGTAACCTCCTCAACCTCATCAAAAATTATTTCTTCCATGTCTGGCAACGGTGAAGAAATCTGACGCAGCAGCGGACTTGATGATGACAGGGAATACTGCAATTATATAAAAAAAAAAAATTTAGTATACAGAAATTAATTGAGGACTTTTGTTTTCCAAGGTTGAACTGAAAACAAAACCAATAAATATTAAGGAATTTTACCTTTGCTTCTTTGCCTCTTTTTTCTTCATCCTCTTTGTCTTCTTCTTCTTCTTCCTCTTTGTCTTCTTCTTCTTCTTCTTCTTCTTCATTGTCATCATAGTGACAGTTATTGAACAATTGGCTATATATTGAGGGCGAAAGACGAATCTTCATAATTATTGGCGGTTCTATACCAAAAACTGCCTTGTAAGGCGATATGCCAATTCCACGTGAATATGCTGTGTTTTTGGTGAATTGCACAAAGGGAAGTCCAGCTGACCAATCTCGCGTTTGATTCTCACACATCCAACTGCCAAGCATTTTGATTACATCCCCATTCGCACGTTCAATGCTCCCTTGGCTCTGTGGATGACGAGGTTTGCTATTAATGAGGAGCATGTTGGGCCACATTTCGTTTTTTAGCTCTTGAATCACCTCTGCCACAAATTCACGGCCGTTATCGCTCTGCAGAATTCGTGGGGCTCCCAAGAGAGCAAATATATCGAGTAAGTGGCGTGCCACTTCAATCGCCCGTTTACTGCGAAGAGCTCGTAAAACCGAAAACTTTGTTAAATGATCTTGATAATGTAAAATATATTTATACACACATCCTCCTTCTTTTTGCATATTTATTAAATCCATTTGTCCTCGCTCCGCAAAACTGGTCGATACAATGGGCCGTATTACCCCCTTTTTTCGTCGAGGAAGTCGTTTCAAATTACATATGTGGCAGAGTGAAATAAAGAGTTTCACCGATTGTTGAGTGACGTTAGCGATAGTTTTACTTGCTTCAAAATAAGTTCTTTTTTCTCCTCCGTGACAAACTGCTCTGTGTGCATCATAAATCGTATCATACAATTGCCCTTGATGTATGAAACGACGACACATCCGGCCAGGATCAGCTGTTGTTGCTCCTGTTGTTGTTGTTGTTGTTACAGCCGTAGTAGAATGACGATTGTCACTGGTCAGTTTACGCTTGTCCCCCGCTTCATTCTTCGTTCAGTTTCGTCGATGGTTACTAAGACATCATCCCCAAATAGATTTTTGACATCATATCGAGACAATAGATCATATTCATGAGAGGTCTTTGTAGTCAGTTTCAATTTAGCATTTTTGACTTCCTCGATGTATTGGGCTAATTTATCTCGAGTGAAAATTTTCCGGCTTCCATGCCCACCTTTTTCCAACATTTGGTTAATTTTTAATTCAAATTCCTTTTTTTGTATCACCTCTTCTTCTCTCTCACACCCTTCATTAACTTTTTGTCCCAAAGGTAAAGACGTGGATGATGAAGGTAATGGTTCTTCATCAACACTAGTATCGTTATTATCACTTCTTTCTTGTTGTTTCTGTCCACATGTTAATGGAGAGGAAATTGTAGGTGTGTCCTCCATGCTGGAGCAAAATCGACTGACTCTGATATTAACCCTCACACGCTGAATATTTTATATTGACCAATCACTGGCAGGCTTTCTTGGTTAAGCTGGCAGTTTATAGTTTGTGCTTATTTGACTAAATTATTCCTGTAAGACAACACAAACATTGTTGTTACATTCTAGGTCAATTATTTCAAGTTTCCGTTAAAATGTCAGTGTCATCAATATCTAGCAAAATTATTATAATACTTTGCCTAATGGGCAGAGTGCACTTATTGTATGTGAAAAAAAAAAAAAAAAAGGAACTAGACTAAAATTTAATTTATTGACTATCATCAATTCAATGTGTGTGTTGCGGGTTACAAACAAAAAATCAGTGTAGCATCATACCCTCCCTGAGAGAGTGAAATATCATCAGTTCAATGTGTGTTGCTAGTTACGAACAAAAAAAAATTCAGTGTAGCATCATACCCTCCCTGAAAGGGTGGAGGGAGGTGTTAAACAATGATAGGGTTAATTACCAATGTTTGAATGTGGTTTGGGGAAGTTGGTTGACGGTTAGCCAATTTCCTTAACTCTCAAAACTTAGCTGATGTTCTTCTTTATGTTAACGACCACTTGTATATCTTCCTTAAGTATGTTAACTATAGCCTGAAGTGCATCCTGCTGCCATTTTAGGTATTGTAATATATCCTGCACTTTGTCAACAACCAGTCCATACCGTTGGGCTCGCGGAAAACTACCAGGCTTTATAGACTGAGCCATTAGTTCATTCAAACATCCCTTGAGGTCCTGCAGCTGCATATACAAGTTTTCTAATCGCAGTCGAATCTGATCCTCTATTTCTTCTAGTGGTAGATTTTTTTTCCTTTCAACCTCTTGTGCTGACACCAATTTTAGAACTCGGCGCATTATATTTGTCTGTTTCAACTTAAAATTCTGAATGGTAACTTTAATTGTCGTCTGCATACAACTTAATTGTCTTATATCATCCATAATATTCTTCATACTATTATGAATTTTATTACCATATTCTTCTTGATACTTGACTGTTTCTGTAATTCCTGAAATCCCACTTTTACAACAGGTATCAATTTCTTTGGGTCAGGATTTTTTTGCTTGCCCAGTTCCCACAATGCTGGATCAATTCCTATAAACAATAAATAATTTATTTTAATTTTTAATTCCACAAATGTAGGAAAAAAATACCCCGTAATATCTTCACTTTTGTCATTATGTCACGATAAGTAGATGGATTGGTCATATCAAAATCATTTACCTCTTTGCGGTGTATCAAGATATTTCTTCATTTGTTGTTCAGTTAAAGTCAACATTGGAATAATCTGTTCAATAAACAAATTCTGAAACAGAAAAAGTAGGCATTTTTGTCTCTGTCTGTCTATCAAAAAACGTTCCATTAATAATGTCCCTTTTAAGCTAATTTGATTATTTAAGCCAACCTGATATCAATTCCCATTAAATATATTGGTGCAAGCTATAATAAGGCTTACTTTAGGCTTACCTTAAAAATTGAATTGTATGATGCTCTTAACATATGACTAAAGGTGTCAGTGGTAGATGCACGTTGAATCTCTCCTAGAAGGTATATTATAATATAGAGCAGTTTGCATAATACCATACTTGAAATCATTTTTTATGATAATTATTATTAGGGAAAACATTATAAAATCTTTAAATTCTTTTACCATTAGGAAAAACTTGCTGAATGTAAAATCTGAAGTTCGTTTTGTTTGGTACTTCAGCAGCAAAAATTTCATTAACAACAACTTCATTACCTCCGAATAATAGACTCAATGCTGAAATAACTTCCTGTTTGTAGGCCCTGGAAGAATAAAAAAAAAAATAAAAAAAAACATTTTTTAATGTTCCCGGATCCTAGTCATATTTAACACTGAAAAATTATTAGAATATTATACAAGTATATGAATATTAATTACTTACTCCACTTCTGAAAGGCCCCTTCCAATTATAATTTGCACAATACCATCTTCATTACGATAATTGGGAATTTTTGTATAGCAAACTACTTTGAAACGACAATATGGATTTTCAGATGTGAACTCTAATTATATACATTTTACAATATTATAAACAACTAGTCAAATCTACTAAGTTTTCCATAATGGTTTACTCACTACCACATTGAAAAAAAATAAAATCCACATATTTACCTTTACCAAACCCCCAAAAAGCTTGAAGTTGATTCCACTTTCGCAAGACCTCATCATTTTCATTATTGAAGTAGGAAGATCACAGATTGCAATATGTAATGCCATTGATGATGAGCCCGGTTGTTGGTGAAGCATCTGAAACTGATGATTGCCCCTATTTGATTCGACAGTGAAATTAAAACAATGTTCATCGAATCCTCACACATTATGGTGAAACCATTTAACACACCATCTCACCAAATGACCTACAACAGATCACAATTGCCTTATGTTTGTAAATATATATTAATTTAACTAGTCAGTGTATGAAGAAAACATTCAATAAAACATATCACTAACTAGTACAAATCAATAAATATCCAGCGACAGGCCTCCGTTGCAGAAATAGGAAAGCATCTTTTCTCACAGAAGTTCGTTTGTCAAATATTATGGAAAAAACAAAACAAAAAAAAACACTTCAATCAATATCATAATGCGCTTCTGTTAATAGGTCGAATTAAAAATTTTAACAAATATATATCCAGCAGACAACATTGAGTTAACAACCACACTTCTTTTTGGCAAGACGAAACTTTATAGTTGATCTGGTGGTTTTCAGTCTATGACAAGCAGGCAACCCACAATCATCATTAACACATGAAGACACATGTGTATGCAAGAGGGTTGAATATAAGATTAACACCGAACAATGTGGATGTCTAGAAACTACTACATGATGACGAACCCGGCGAAACATTAGACAAATCGGGGTACAAGTTTTTTTTTGACATGATGCACTGTGGGCAAATTCATACAGCAACACATTGGTTCCATCGTGGTTAGCAAACCATTCTAATATTTGTAATAAACTTTGAGTATTAATTTCACAATAACGTTGTTTTTTTTATATAGTCTCAGGCGTTATATTAACCAACTTTCTCAAAGCCACATTTTCATCATTGGAATGGATATGGTTTTCTATTTTAACAATAATAGACTTGCTAGTTGAAGTAGTATCTTTTTTCTCTTTTATCTTCTTCTCTTCGGCTCCCTCACTGATATCGCTAATATCATCCTAGAAAGATTAGATTTCATCACAAATGCACCTGAGACATTATTTATTTATTTATTATAATATAGTGTCCAAAGCTTCATCATGCTTATCATAAAATAACTTTTAGGTACTTACACCACAAGATTCCTTGGATAGCTCCATTACACAGTAGCCCGTATTACTACTGAACAGGATTCTGGCATACTGGTTGACTGGACTGGATACGGAGGCTCTTATATATTGTATCACCGGCATATTGCATGGAACTTAATGTAATGATTCATTTCTCTCTTTGAATTATATTCATTGGTGAATATAAAATAGAAAAGTTGATTCAATGGCGATAACCAAACTTGGTGTTTACATCGGACGATAGTAGTACTGCTTGGTAATCATGTGATATGTTGATATTTTATAAAGAAGATTATGGTTTTGTTATTATGTCCATAATTACATACCTCATATTTTGTAGTCTTGTAATTAGTGGAAAGAGAGAATGTAAGGTATTTAATTCATTATTCATCAAGTCAAAATATAAATATGATAAGTAAAATAGTAAAAGATAATAGATATATATTTTTATTTTATATTAAATTATTTATATTCTATATAAAAAAAAACATGTTCTATTCCATCCATCAACTAATTAACTAAAAGTCTGAATCTAATGTAAAAACACTGTATTGATCTGAATTCATTACACCATATTTTTGATATTCACTTACTTTTTTTTCAAAAAAATTAGTTTTCCCTTCTAATGAGATATTTTCCATAAAGTCAAATGGATTTTCTACATTATAAAGTTTCTTAAAACCGAGTTCAAAGAGAAGTCGGTCAGCCACAAATTCTATATACTTCCCCATTAGATCACAGTTCATACCAATAAGTTTGATTGGCAAGGCATCTGTTAAAAATTCTTGTTCAATCTTCACAGCATTATCAATGATAGAATATACATATTTCTGATCAGGCTTATTAATCAAGTACTTAAATATCAAGCAAGCAAAATCTGTGTGTAACCCTTCATCTCTAGAAATCAATTCATTACTGAAGGTTAGACCTGGCATTAAACCACGTTTTTTTAACCAAAATATTGCAGCAAATGAACCACTAAAGAAAATACCCTCTACTGCAGCAAAGGCAACAATGCATTCGGCATATGTTGCCGTTCTATTGGTAATCCACCTTAGAGCCCAATCAGCTTTTTTCTTAACAGCTGGCAGCGTTTCAATAGCATTAAATAATCTGTTCTGCTCCTGTAAATCTTTTATGTATGTATTAATAAGTAAACTGTACATTTCATTGTGAATATTTTCCATGGCAATCTGAAAACCATAAAACACCTCACTTCTGGTATTTGTACCTCTTGGCAGAAACGTTCAACAAGATTTTCATTGACGATACCATCTGATGCGGCAAAAAATGCTAGAACATGTGAAATGAAGTGACGTTCCTCGTCATTAAGTTTCTGTTCCCAATCTACAATATCCTTTGACAAGTCTACTTCTTCAACTGTCCAAAATGATGCTAGCGCCTTCTTATACATTTTAAAGATATCATGATTTTTAATTGGGAACAATGTAAAACGTCCTGGATTTTTAATCAAAAAGGGTTCAATCATCTGAAAAAAATATATAAATAAATAAATAAAATATTTATTTTAACATTATGTTCACTATCATAGCATAATAAACGAATGAAATTATTGAATTTTGAGTAAAAAAGATTAATTTACTACGTACATGTTCTTCCATCCTATATTTTATGTAAACTAAAATAGGTATATATATATATATACATACATATACATACACACACATATATATTCTTTTCTTTGACACGCTTCCCAATGAGCAGTATCCATTATAACACCAGGCAGTAATACTTCCTATTTGTTTTGAAGGCATGCCAATTGAACCTGATTGTGACTCACTGCTGCGTTTGTTGCTATTTACTTCAGTAACAGTATATTCACTATCTGGGAGAACTTCAGAAGGGTATATAGGGGGTATTTCATTGTTCCAAGTATCAAGTAGATTTGCTCTCAATTTTTCTGAATTGATACTCCCTATATCTTCTGTTAAAATATTTAAAGATTTTAAATGAGGTTTAATACTAATGTCTGCAAATTCATATGAAAGGTACTTATTTACCAATACATAATTTCGTTCCCAGTCATTCATACTTAAAATAATCTTAACATCTTCAAAATGTTTTAAATTAAAGTTTTCCACTTTATTTATTGAGGGCCAAGTAATTGAAGCACATTTTATAATAATTATTTCACTGTTTTGAAGATCAATTAATACGTCGGCAAATGTTTTTTCTACATTTATCGATGAAACATTATCTAATATAAGTAAAAAGAATTTTCCACTAAATGATACAAGTTGATTGTTGGATTAAAGTTTTGTAAAAATTCCACTTTTATTTTTAAATTATTTCTCCATATGACAATTTTATCCCACACTTGAATGATATTTTTGGGGGCTGTTAGTATTATAACAGAATATTTTCTGGGGTAGATTTCATATTGCTTTTTCATGGTTTACAAAAAAAAAAAGCAACTGCGCCAC
>NW_027191325.1:0-11798 GCF_040958095.1 Procambarus clarkii
AGATGGAAACTGAGTACTCACATGAGCCACAGAGACGTTAGAAGAACTTTTTCAGTGTTAGAGTAGTTAACGGATGGAATGCATTAGGCAGTGATGTGGTGGAGGCTGACTCCATACACAGTTTCAATGTAGATATGATAGAGCCCAGTAGGCTCAGGAATCTGTACACCAGTTGATTGACAGTTGAGAGGTGAGACCAAAGAACCAAAGCTCAACCCCCAAGCACAAATAGGTGAGTACACACACACACACACACACACACACACACACACACACACACACACACACACAGGAAGCAGCCCGTAACAGCTGTTTAAATCCTAGGTACCTATTTACTGCTAGGTAACAGGAACAACAGGGTGAAAGAAACTGCCCAGTTTCGTTTCTGCCATCACCGGAGGATCGAACACGGACGCTAGGATTACGAGTTGAGAGCACTGTCTACTCAGCTGTCTGGCCCCGTAGTGCGTGTACTCGTCAAAAACATAATTTGGGAGAGGATAGGGAAAGGAATGATGCTTCCTGGGTTGGGGAGTTGGTGTGGGGTTAGTCACTTGGTGGCCTTGGACCTGTGGAGGAGGGGGGGGGGGAAGGGGCGGGGGAGTTGCCAGTTATGAATTTAATGATTGAATTTGTTAAGATAGGGTATTTATGTAAAAGACGTTGTGAAGAGATAGAAACAAAAGTGTTCCTGACTGCTGTAAGGTAGTGAGTAATTGACTTGTATGTTAGGAAAATAAATGCTTACTAGAAAATTACCTTTTCTTTGAAAAAGTTATTTTACAAAATAAGTACAAGTTACTTTGTAAACAAAATATGATTATTTTCCTTTAATAAACACACATGAGCTCAAATGGTCCTCGGGAGTCAGAGAGATTGAGAATGAACAGCAAAATAGTAACAAAAAATGAGACAATGATGGGATACTATGTAATTCAAACATAACCTGGAAAGTATGTAAATTACAGTACCACTAAACACGCGTACACGTTAATATGTCAATCAATTTACATAAATAAACATTCACTAATATGTTCCTTTAACAATGGACACATAGATAATTACCATACACGTGTCAGTCCAATTGCAGGTACACATAGACACACATAGCTGCACTTGTCTGTCGCGCCTGACAATAGTAAACATGTAACAAAAAATGTGACAATGATGGGACACTATGTCATTCAAACGTACACACGCTAACATTATAAATTACAGTAACACTAAACACACGTACATGTATATATGTCATTCAATTTACATAAAAAAACGTTCACTAATATGTTCCTTTTACAATTAACACACAGATAATTACCGTACACATGTCAGTCCAATTGCAGGTACACATAAAAACACATAGCTGCACTTGTCTGCCGCTCCTGACAATAGTATACATAGGTATACACACAAAACAGTCCTTTATCAACTAATGTATATGTGTGTGTGTGTGTATTTATTCCTTGTATTTACTATTTTTGTCTGCAAAATCGAGTTATTAGCTCTTGGACCCCGCCTTTCTAACAAATGTATTTATCCTCTTTTATATCAACTACCTTGAGGTTACCTTGAGGTGCTTCCGGGGCTTAGCGTCCCCGCAGCCCGGTCGTCGACCAGGCCTCCTGGTTGCCGTTCTGATCAACCAGGCTGTTGGACGCGGCTGCTCGCAGCCTGACGTACGAGTCACAGCCTGGTTGATCAGGTATCCTTTGGAGGTTTATTTATAAACTACATTTATTTCTCACTAACACACACACACACACGCGCGCACACACACACACACACAGTGGAAACAGGAGGCCAGACACAGGATTCAGAATAGGAGATGAAGAACTTAATGAAACGGACTGAGAGAAAGATCTAGGAGTTGATATCACACCAAACCTGTCTCCTGAAGCCCACATAAAAAGAATAACGTCTGCGGCATATGCGGGACTGCCTAACATCAGAACAGCTTTCAGGAACCTGTGTAAGGAATCATTCAGAATCTTGTACACCACATATGTAAGACCAATCCTGGAGTATGCGGCTCCAGCATGGAGCCCGTATCTTGTCAAGCACAAGATGAAGCAGGAAAAAGTCCAAAGGTATGCCACTAGACTAGTCCCAGAACTAAGAGGCATACGTTACGAGGAAAGGCTGCGGGAAAAGCACCTTGCGACACTGGAAGACAGAAGAGTAAGGGGAGACATGATCACAACCTACACAACCCTCAGAGGAATCGACCGCGTAAACAAGGATAAACTATTCAACACTGGTGGGACGCAAACAAGGGGACACAGATGGAAACTGAGTACTCACATGAGCCACAGAGACGTTAGAAGGAACTTTTTCAGTGTTAGAGTAGTTAACGGATGGAATGCATTAGGCAGTGATGTGGTGGAGGCTGACTCCATACACAGTTTCAAATGTAGATATGATAGAGCCCAGTAGGCTCAGGAATCTGTACACCAGTTGATTGACAGTTGAGAGGTGAGACCAAAGAACCAAAGCTCAACCCCCGCAAGCACAAATAGGTGAGTACACACACACACACACACACACACACACACACACACACACCACACAGGAAGCAGCCCGTAACAGCTGTTTAAATCCTAGGTACCTATTTACTGCTAGGTAACAGGAACAACAGGGTGAAAGAAACTGCCCAGTTTCGTTTCTGCCATCACCGGAGGATCGAACACGGACGCTAGGATTACGAGTTGAGAGCACTGTCTACTCAGCTGTCTGGCCCCGTAGTGCGTGTACTCGTCAAAAACATAATTTGGGAGAGGATAGGGAAAGGAATGATGCTTCCTGGGTTGGGGAGTTGGTGTGGGGTTAGTCACTTGGTGGCCTTGGACCTGTGGAGGAGGGGGGGGGGGAAGGGGGGGGGAGTTGCCAGTTATGAATTTAATGATTGAATTTGTTAAGATAGGGTATTTATGTAAAAGACGTTGTGAAGAGATAGAAACAAAAGTGTTCCTGACTGCTGTAAGGTAGTGAGTAATTGACTTGTATGTTAGGAAAATAAATGCTTACTAGAAAATTACCTTTTCTTTGAAAAAGTTATTTTACAAAATAAGTACAAGTTACTTTGTAAACAAAATATGATTATTTTCCTTTAATAAACACACATGAGCTCAAATGGTCCTCGGGAGTCAGAGAGATTGAGAATGAACAGCAAAATAGTAACAAAAAATGAGACAATGATGGGATACTATGTAATTCAAACATAAACCTGGAAAGTATGTAAATTACAGTACCACTAAACACGCGTACACGTTAATATGTCAATCAATTTACATAAATAAACATTCACTAATATGTTCCTTTAACAATGGACACATAGATAATTACCATACACGTGTCAGTCCAATTGCAGGTACACATAGACACACATAGCTGCACTTGTCTGTCGCGCCTGACAATAGTAAACATGTAACAAAAAATGTGACAATGATGGGACACTATGTCATTCAAACGTACACACGCTAACATTATAAATTACAGTAACACTAAACACACGTACATGTATATATGTCATTCAATTTACATAAAAAAACGTTCACTAATATGTTCCTTTTACAATTAACACACAGATAATTACCGTACACATGTCAGTCCAATTGCAGGTACACATAAAAACACATAGCTGCACTTGTCTGCCGCTCCTGACAATAGTATACATAGGTATACACACAAAACAGTCCTTTATCAACTAATGTATATGTGTGTGTGTGTGTATTTATTCCTTGTATTTACTATTTTTGTCTGCAAAATCGAGTTATTAGCTCTTGGACCCCGCCTTTCTAACAAATGTATTTATCCTCTTTTATATCAACTACCTTGAGGTTACCTTGAGGTGCTTCCGGGGCTTAGCGTCCCCGCAGCCCGGTCGTCGACCAGGCCTCCTGGTTGCCGTTCTGATCAACCAGGCTGTTGGACGCGGCTGCTCGCAGCCTGACGTACGAGTCACAGCCTGGTTGATCAGGTATCCTTTGGAGGTTTATTTATAAACTACATTTATTTCTCACTAACACACACACACACACACGCGCACACACACACACACACAGTGGAAACAGGAGGCCAGACACAGGATTCAGAATAGGAGATGAAGAACTTAATGAAACGGACTGAGAGAAAGATCTAGGAGTTGATATCACACCAAACCTGTCTCCTGAAGCCCACATAAAAAGAATAACGTCTGCGGCATATGCGGGACTGCCTAACATCAGAACAGCTTTCAGGAACCTGTGTAAGGAATCATTCAGAATCTTGTACACCACATATGTAAGACCAATCCTGGAGTATGCGGCTCCAGCATGGAGCCCGTATCTTGTCAAGCACAAGATGAAGCAGGAAAAAGTCCAAAGGTATGCCACTAGACTAGTCCCAGAACTAAGAGGCATACGTTACGAGGAAAGGCTGCGGGAAAAGCACCTTGCGACACTGGAAGACAGAAGAGTAAGGGGAGACATGATCACAACCTACACAACCCTCAGAGGAATCGACCGCGTAAACAAGGATAAACTATTCAACACTGGTGGGACGCAAACAAGGGGACACAGATGGAAACTGAGTACTCACATGAGCCACAGAGACGTTAGAAGGAACTTTTTCAGTGTTAGAGTAGTTAACGGATGGAATGCATTAGGCAGTGATGTGGTGGAGGCTGACTCCATACACAGTTTCAAATGTAGATATGATAGAGCCCAGTAGGCTCAGGAATCTGTACACCAGTTGATTGACAGTTGAGAGGTGAGACCAAAGAACCAAAGCTCAACCCCCGCAAGCACAAATAGGTGAGTACACACACACACACACACACACACACACACACACACACACAGGAAGCAGCCCGTAACAGCTGTTTAAATCCTAGGTACCTATTTACTGCTAGGTAACAGGAACAACAGGGTGAAAGAAACTGCCCAGTTTCGTTTCTGCCATCACCGGAGGATCGAACACGGACGCTAGGATTACGAGTTGAGAGCACTGTCTACTCAGCTGTCTGGCCCCGTAGTGCGTGTACTCGTCAAAAACATAATTTGGGAGAGGATAGGGAAAGGAATGATGCTTCCTGGGTTGGGGAGTTGGTGTGGGGTTAGTCACTTGGTGGCCTTGGACCTGTGGAGGAGGGGGGGGGAAGGGGCGGGGGGTTGCCAGTTATGAATTTAATGATTGAATTTGTTAAGATAGGGTATTTATGTAAAAGACGTTGTGAAGAGATAGAAACAAAAGTGTTCCTGACTGCTGTAAGGTAGTGAGTAATTGACTTGTATGTTAGGAAAATAAATGCTTACTAGAAAATTACCTTTTCTTTGAAAAAGTTATTTTACAAAATAAGTACAAGTTACTTTGTAAACAAAATATGATTATTTTCCTTTAATAAACACACATGAGCTCAAATGGTCCTCGGGAGTCAGAGAGATTGAGAATGAACAGCAAAATAGTAACAAAAAATGAGACAATGATGGGATACTATGTAATTCAAACATAAACCTGGAAAGTATGTAAATTACAGTACCACTAAACACGCGTACACGTTAATATGTCAATCAATTTACATAAATAAACATTCACTAATATGTTCCTTTAACAATGGACACATAGATAATTACCATACACGTGTCAGTCCAATTGCAGGTACACATAGACACACATAGCTGCACTTGTCTGTCGCGCCTGACAATAGTAAACATGTAACAAAAAATGTGACAATGATGGGACACTATGTCATTCAAACGTACACACGCTAACATTATAAATTACAGTAACACTAAACACACGTACATGTATATATGTCATTCAATTTACATAAAAAAACGTTCACTAATATGTTCCTTTTACAATTAACACACAGATAATTACCGTACACATGTCAGTCCAATTGCAGGTACACATAAAAACACATAGCTGCACTTGTCTGCCGCTCCTGACAATAGTATACATAGGTATACACACAAAACAGTCCTTTATCAACTAATGTATATGTGTGTGTGTGTGTATTTATTCCTTGTATTTACTATTTTTGTCTGCAAAATCGAGTTATTAGCTCTTGGACCCCGCCTTTCTAACAAATGTATTTATCCTCTTTTATATCAACTACCTTGAGGTTACCTTGAGGTGCTTCCGGGGCTTAGCGTCCCCGCAGCCCGGTCGTCGACCAGGCCTCCTGGTTGCCGTTCTGATCAACCAGGCTGTTGGACGCGGCTGCTCGCAGCCTGACGTACGAGTCACAGCCTGGTTGATCAGGTATCCTTTGGAGGTTTATTTATAAACTACATTTATTTCTCACTAACACACACACACACACACGCGCGCACACACACACACACACAGTGGAAACAGGAGGCCAGACACAGGATTCAGAATAGGAGATGAAGAACTTAATGAAACGGACTGAGAGAAAGATCTAGGAGTTGATATCACACCAAACCTGTCTCCTGAAGCCCACATAAAAAGAATAACGTCTGCGGCATATGCGGGACTGCCTAACATCAGAACAGCTTTCAGGAACCTGTGTAAGGAATCATTCAGAATCTTGTACACCACATATGTAAGACCAATCCTGGAGTATGCGGCTCCAGCATGGAGCCCGTATCTTGTCAAGCACAAGATGAAGCAGGAAAAAGTCCAAAGGTATGCCACTAGACTAGTCCCAGAACTAAGAGGCATACGTTACGAGGAAAGGCTGCGGGAAAAGCACCTTGCGACACTGGAAGACAGAAGAGTAAGGGGAGACATGATCACAACCTACACAACCCTCAGAGGAATCGACCGCGTAAACAAGGATAAACTATTCAACACTGGTGGGACGCAAACAAGGGGACACAGATGGAAACTGAGTACTCACATGAGCCACAGAGACGTTAGAAGGAACTTTTTCAGTGTTAGAGTAGTTAACGGATGGAATGCATTAGGCAGTGATGTGGTGGAGGCTGACTCCATACACAGTTTCAAATGTAGATATGATAGAGCCCAGTAGGCTCAGGAATCTGTACACCAGTTGATTGACAGTTGAGAGGTGAGACCAAAGAACCAAAGCTCAACCCCCGCAAGCACAAATAGGTGAGTACACACACACACACACACACACACACACACACACACACACACACACAGGAAGCAGCCCGTAACAGCTGTTTAAATCCTAGGTACCTATTTACTGCTAGGTAACAGGAACAACAGGGTGAAAGAAACTGCCCAGTTTCGTTTCTGCCATCACCGGAGGATCGAACACGGACGCTAGGATTACGAGTTGAGAGCACTGTCTACTCAGCTGTCTGGCCCCGTAGTGCGTGTACTCGTCAAAAACATAATTTGGGAGAGGATAGGGAAAGGAATGATGCTTCCTGGGTTGGGGAGTTGGTGTGGGGTTAGTCACTTGGTGGCCTTGGACCTGTGGAGGAGGGGGGGGGGAAGGGGCGGGGGGAGTTGCCAGTTATGAATTTAATGATTGAATTTGTTAAGATAGATAGGGTATTTATGTAAAAGACGTTGTGAAGAGATAGAAACAAAAGTGTTCCTGACTGCTGTAAGGTAGTGAGTAATTGACTTGTATGTTAGGAAAATAAATGCTTACTAGAAAATTACCTTTTCTTTGAAAAAGTTATTTTACAAAATAAGTACAAGTTACTTTGTAAACAAAATATGATTATTTTCCTTTAATAAACACACATGAGCTCAAATGGTCCTCGGGAGTCAGAGAGATTGAGAATGAACAGCAAAATAGTAACAAAAAATGAGACAATGATGGGATACTATGTAATTCAAACATAAACCTGGAAAGTATGTAAATTACAGTACCACTAAACACGCGTACACGTTAATATGTCAATCAATTTACATAAATAAACATTCACTAATATGTTCCTTTAACAATGGACACATAGATAATTACCATACACGTGTCAGTCCAATTGCAGGTACACATAGACACACATAGCTGCACTTGTCTGTCGCGCCTGACAATAGTAAACATGTAACAAAAAATGTGACAATGATGGGACACTATGTCATTCAAACGTACACACGCTAACATTATAAATTACAGTAACACTAAACACACGTACATGTATATATGTCATTCAATTTACATAAAAAAACGTTCACTAATATGTTCCTTTTACAATTAACACACAGATAATTACCGTACACATGTCAGTCCAATTGCAGGTACACATAAAAACACATAGCTGCACTTGTCTGCCGCTCCTGACAATAGTATACATAGGTATACACACAAAACAGTCCTTTATCAACTAATGTATATGTGTGTGTGTGTATTTATTCCTTGTATTTACTATTTTTGTCTGCAAAATCGAGTTATTAGCTCTTGGACCCCGCCTTTCTAACAAATGTATTTATCCTCTTTTATCAACTACCTTGAGGTTACCTTGAGGTGCTTCCGGGGCTTAGCGTCCCCGCAGCCCGGTCGTCGACCAGGCCTCCTGGTTGCCGTTCTGATCAACCAGGCTGTTGGACGCGGCTGCTCGCAGCCTGACGTACGAGTCACAGCCTGGTTGATCAGGTATCCTTTGGAGGTTTATTTATAAACTACATTTATTTCTCACTAACACACACACACACACACGCGCGCACACACACACACACAGTGGAAACAGGAGGCCAGACACAGGATTCAGAATAGGAGATGAAGAACTTAATGAAACGGACTGAGAGAAAGATCTAGGAGTTGATATCACACCAAACCTGTCTCCTGAAGCCCACATAAAAAGAATAACGTCTGCGGCATATGCGGGACTGCCTAACATCAGAACAGCTTTCAGGAACCTGTGTAAGGAATCATTCAGAATCTTGTACACCACATATGTAAGACCAATCCTGGAGTATGCGGCTCCAGCATGGAGCCCGTATCTTGTCAAGCACAAGATGAAGCAGGAAAAAGTCCAAAGGTATGCCACTAGACTAGTCCCAGAACTAAGAGGCATACGTTACGAGGAAAGGCTGCGGGAAAAGCACCTTGCGACACTGGAAGACAGAAGAGTAAGGGGAGACATGATCACAACCTACACAACCCTCAGAGGAATCGACCGCGTAAACAAGGATAAACTATTCAACACTGGTGGGACGCAAACAAGGGGACACAGATGGAAACTGAGTACTCACATGAGCCACAGAGACGTTAGAAGGAACTTTTTCAGTGTTAGAGTAGTTAACGGATGGAATGCATTAGGCAGTGATGTGGTGGAGGCTGACTCCATACACAGTTTCAAATGTAGATATGATAGAGCCCAGTAGGCTCAGGAATCTGTACACCAGTTGATTGACAGTTGAGAGGTGAGACCAAAGAACCAAAGCTCAACCCCCGCAAGCACAAATAGGTGAGTACACACACACACACACACACACACACACAACACACACACACACACACAGGAAGCAGCCCGTAACAGCTGTTTAAATCCTAGGTACCTATTTACTGCTAGGTAACAGGAACAACAGGGTGAAAGAAACTGCCCAGTTTCGTTTCTGCCATCACCGGAGGATCGAACACGGACGCTAGGATTACGAGTTGAGAGCACTGTCTACTCAGCTGTCTGGCCCCGTAGTGCGTGTACTCGTCAAAAACATAATTTGGGAGAGGATAGGGAAAGGAATGATGCTTCCTGGGTTGGGGAGTTGGTGTGGGGTTAGTCACTTGGTGGCCTTGGACCTGTGGAGGAGGGGGGGGGGAAGGGGCGGGGGGAGTTGCCAGTTATGAATTTAATGATTGAATTTGTTAAGATAGGGTATTTATGTAAAAGACGTTGTGAAGAGATAGAAACAAAAGTGTTCCTGACTGCTGTAAGGTAGTGAGTAATTGACTTGTATGTTAGGAAAATAAATGCTTACTAGAAAATTACCTTTTCTTTGAAAAAGTTATTTTACAAAATAAGTACAAGTTACTTTGTAAACAAAATATGATTATTTTCCTTTAATAAACACACATGAGCTCAAATGGTCCTCGGGAGTCAGAGAGATTGAGAATGAACAGCAAAATAGTAACAAAAAATGAGACAATGATGGGATACTATGTAATTCAAACATAAACCTGGAAAGTATGTAAATTACAGTACCACTAAACACGCGTACACGTTAATATGTCAATCAATTTACATAAATAAACATTCACTAATATGTTCCTTTAACAATGGACACATAGATAATTACCATACACGTGTCAGTCCAATTGCAGGTACACATAGACACACATAGCTGCACTTGTCTGTCGCGCTGACAATAGTAAAACAAACAAAAAATGTGACAATGATGGGACACTATGTCATTCAAACGTACACACGCTAACATTATAAATTACAGTAACACTAAACACACGTACATGTATATATGTCATTCAATTTACATAAAAAAACGTTCACTAATATGTTCCTTTTACAATTAACACACAGATAATTACCGTACACATGTCAGTCCAATTGCAGGTACACATAAAAACACATAGCTGCACTTGTCTGCCGCTCCTGACAATAGTATACATAGGTATACACACAAAACAGTCCTTTATCAACTAATGTATATGTGTGTGTGTGTATTTATTCCTTGTATTTACTATTTTTGTCTGCAAAATCGAGTTATTAGCTCTTGGACCCCGCCTTTCTAACAAATGTATTTATCCTCTTTTATATCAACTACCTTGAGGTTACCTTGAGGTGCTTCCGGGGCTTAGCGTCCCCGCAGCCCGGTCGTCGACCAGGCCTCCTGGTTGCCGTTCTGATCAACCAGGCTGTTGGACGCGGCTGCTCGCAGCCTGACGTACGAGTCACAGCCTGGTTGATCAGGTATCCTTTGGAGGTTTATTTATAAACTACATTTATTTCTCACTAACACACACACACACACACACGCGCACACACACACACACACAGTGGAAACAGGAGGCCAGACACAGGATTCAGAATAGGAGATGAAGAACTTAATGAAACGGACTGAGAGAAAGATCTAGGAGTTGATATCACACCAAACCTGTCTCCTGAAGCCCACATAAAAAGAATAACGTCTGCGGCATATGCGGGACTGCCTAACATCAGAACAGCTTTCAGGAACCTGTGTAAGGAATCATTCAGAATCTTGTACACCACATATGTAAGACCAATCCTGGAGTATGCGGCTCCAGCATGGAGCCCGTATCTTGTCAAGCACAAGATGAAGCAGGAAAAAGTCCAAAGGTATGCCACTAGACTAGTCCCAGAACTAAGAGGCATACGTTACGAGGAAAGGCTGCGGGAAAAGCACCTTGCGACACTGGAAGACAGAAGAGTAAGGGGAGACATGATCACAACCTACACAACCCTCAGAGGAATCGACCGCGTAAACAAGGATAAACTATTCAACACTGGTGGGACGCAAACAAGGGGACACAGATGGAAACTGAGTACTCACATGAGCCACAGAGACGTTAGAAGGAACTTTTTCAGTGTTAGAGTAGTTAACGGATGGAATGCATTAGGCAGTGATGTGGTGGAGGCTGACTCCATACACAGTTTCAAATGTAGATATGATAGAGCCCAGTAGGCTCAGGAATCTGTACACCAGTTGATTGACAGTTGAGAGGTGAGACCAAAGAACCAAAGCTCAACCCCCGCAAGCACAAATAGGTGAGTACACACACACACACACACACACACACACACACACACACACACACACACACACACACGGAAGCAGCCCGTAACAGCTGTTTAAATCCTAGGTACCTATTTACTGCTAGGTAACAGGAACAACAGGGTGAAAGAAACTGCCCAGTTTCGTTTCTGCCATCACCGGAGGATCGAACACGGACGCTAGGA
>NW_027191326.1:0-11763 GCF_040958095.1 Procambarus clarkii
TGATCATTTATTCATTCATTACGTCTAGTGAAGAATTGCTTTTGTTCATTTGTATGATTAAAAATTAATATAATATGAATTCCTCGCTTAAAGTAAAATATAAAATATATATTGGATTTATATGATTGGTTAATATTCCAAGTGATGCTGAATATCCCCTATAATTTTGTTTTGTTTGTTTGTTATGTACACATTCCAAATGAAATCAATATAAATGTTATTATTAATGTTTGAAAGTTGATTGTCTACTTGAATCTCTCTATTAAAGTGTGTGTGGCTCCGGATGGAGCCTGGTTATGGTATTTGTCGTGGTGGGTGGCAGAAGTGCTTACTTCTTCTCTGTCTTCTTTGGCAAAAGAACTGCCTGAATGTTTGGAAGAACACCTCCCTGTGCAATGGTTACGCCAGACAGAAGTTTGTTGAGTTCTTCGTCGTTGCGGATGGCCAACTGCAAGTGACGTGGGATGATACGGGTCTTCTTGTTGTCACGTGCGGCATTACCGGCGAGCTCCAGAACTTCGGCAGCGAGGTATTCCATGACGGCTGCCAGGTAGACAGGAGCGCCAGCACCGACGCGTTCGGCGTAGTTGCCCTTACGCAGCAGACGGTGAATTCTGCCCACGGGGAACTGAAGTCCGGCCCTGCTGGAGCGAGACTTTGACTTGCCCTTCACTTTGCCTCCCTTGCCGCGTCCTGACATTGCTGCTGCTGTTGTGGGTTTGTGGTGTTTTATGCCGCCCCGCAGATCGAGCTTCGTGTTATATACCCCGCTCAGGATCAAGGGAGCCCGCCACTGACCAATCAGCGCGCTCCGCCACGCGACCCGCTCTGAGCTGAGTCGCGAGCGGGATATAAAAGGAAAGCTCGCCTCGCGCAAAAGTTCATTATTGTATCGCAACGCCAGCCAGCACGAGCATCATCATGCCACCCAAGGCATCTGGAAAGGCTGCCAAGAAGGCCGGAAAGGCCCAGAAGGCCATTGCCAAGGGCGATAAGAAAAAGAAGCGCAGGAGGAAGGAGAGCTACAGCATCTACATCTACAAAGTGCTGAAGCAGGTCCACCCCGACACTGGTATCTCTTCCAAAGCCATGTCGATCATGAACTCGTTCGTGAACGACATCTTCGAGCGCATCGCCGCCGAGGCTTCTCGCCTGGCCCACTACAACAAGCGTTCCACCATTACCAGTCGGGAGATCCAGACGGCTGTAAGGCTCCTGTTGCCCGGAGAACTGGCCAAGCACGCCGTCTCTGAGGGCACTAAGGCCGTCACCAAGTACACCTCCTCCAAGTAAACGGCTTACTTACTGCCCTGTGGTGGTGGCTTGGCCTCAAACCAACAAACTCGGCTCCATTGGAGCCACACTTTAATTTCTAAAGAGATTGTGAGTGTTAGACACCAATACTATTATAACAAAAACCTCTGTCACTGAAAGCAAATAGCTATAAAATGAGAATATTTATGAAACTGTCTGTGTGTGTTTCTCTCTCTCAGTCTCTGTCTGTCTGTCTGTCTGTCTGTCTCTGTCTTGTCTGTCTCTGTCTTGTCTGTCTGTCTGTCTGTCTGTGTCTCTCTCTCTCTCTCTCTCTCTCTCTCTCTCTCTCTCTCTCTCTCTCTCTCTCTCTCTCTCTCTCTCTCTCTCTCTCTCTCTCTCTCTCTCTCTCTCTCTCTCTCTCTCTCTCTCTCTCAACACATATAAGCACTCGGTATCTTTTTTTTTTTCTAGAGATTAGAGATTCATTGTTATGTTCCACATTAGGATTACTATGCAGGCCACCCTCTTAGGTTTGAAAATGTCAAGAAAACGGTTAATTTAAAATGTCATCTCCTAACTTAACAGATTAAGCCAGAGGACCGAAAACAGAATAAAACAGGACTGGACAGTATGTCACTTATACAAGCTGCTTTTATTTCTAGTACAGTATGACAATTTTTATTTTGGGGGGGGGGGGGGGGGGGTGGGTGATCCTTGACAGTGCATAAGAGCGAAAAGCGACGGCGTTTTGTTTGTAAGAGAACAGGTTGTACTACAAATGACTTGATTTATTGATATCACGTGTATGTATGACACCTAAATTAGTGTATTTGTTTATTTATTTATTTATTTATTATATGTGTAGATGAAGGTTAATTCATATGACTGATGCTAGGAATGTCTGAAATCTCCTTAGAAGGATATTTTGGCCCTGAGAAGGGCCGAGTTTGGTGTATACTAGGGTGGTCGATTTAGCTTATGCACGCTCTCCACGGATACGGCGAGCAAGCTGAATGTCCTTTGGCATGATGGTGACACGCTTGGCGTGGATGGCACAGAGGTTAGTGTCCTCGAAGAGACCGACCAGGTAAGCCTCGGATGCCTCCTGTAAAGCCATGACGGCAGACGACTGGAAGCGAAGATCGGTCTTGAAGTCCTGGGCAATCTCGCGCACCAGACGCTGGAAGGGAAGTTTCCTGATGAGCAACTCGGTGCTCTTCTGGTAACGACGGATCTCACGCAGGGCGACCGTTCCGGGCCTGTAACGGTGAGGCTTCTTCACACCCCCTGTGGCAGGAGCAGACTTGCGTGCTGCCTTGGTGGCCAGCTGCTTACGAGGAGCCTTGCCTCCCGTGGACTTGCGAGCAGTCTGCTTGGTGCGAGCCATGGTGAACAACTGTGGTTTGTGATGGCCGGCGCCGAAAAATTTTTGCTTATATACGCCGTCTCGAGGCGCTTGCTCGAGCGCCATTGGCTGCTCGACTCGCCTACGTCACCCCGTTGCCCCTCCCCTCCTTCCTCTGGCTGCAGCCAACAGGCGGCTCACCTCAATCACTATTATCGCTGATTTTGCTCTATTTTTTGGATTTGTGCAAAAGTCATTTCACAGGGACGTGAAACAGACGAGTAGGCAACTGCAGTTTTGAAAGCGTTGTGAGAAAGCCGTGTCTACTCGACCACAAGCGTAAAGTAAGGGCAGGCAGGAGTTGCAATGCTACTAGTACGTCCGCTTGATGGGATATAGTCGGGAAATCGTGCGGGCATTCGTCAATTCGATTCACACAACTTCAACACCATGACTGGACGCGGCAAGGGAGGCAAGGGACTCGGAAAGGGTGGCGCCAAGCGTCATCGTAAGGTGCTACGTGACAACATCCAGGGCATCACCAAGCCCGCTATTCGTCGCTTAGCTCGTCGTGGCGGCGTGAAGCGTATTTCGGGTCTCATCTACGAAGAGACCCGTGGCGTCCTGAAGGTGTTCCTCGAGAACGTCATCCGTGATGCTGTAACCTACACGGAACACGCCAAGAGGAAGACCGTCACTGCTATGGACGTGGTGTACGCTCTGAAGCGCCAGGGTCGTACCCTCTACGGATTCGGCGGATAAGAGCTTGGCTAATCCATCGATTCCACCCACCACCTCAAAACGGGACCTAATTAGGTCCCTATACTTTTTTTACTGAAGGGCTTAATAGACGATAACATAAATTGTTTTGATATCAGCTAGCACATTGGGTCTTATGAAATCTATTTTTTATCCTCGCATGCTTAAAGGGACTCTGATTGGGGAGGGGGGGGGGGGGGGGGGGGAAGGTTTGTTACGTTATATACTAGCAGAGCAGGATCATTGGTGGGGGGGGGGGGGGGGTGAGGGGGAGAGAGAGAGAGAGAGAGAGAGAGAGAGAGAGAGAGATCTTTCCCAACTCTTCCTTTTTACATGAGTGAGCTACCCGTTTTATTCATTTTATCCTTCTCAGAGCTGTTTTGATAGTATCCAAATGATGGTAAATGAAAAGGGAGGACACGAATATCTACCCAGAATTCAGGACTGGCAATCGATATGCATGTTTGAGTGCGAATCTTTTTCTCTCTCAACTTAGGTATACGTTTATGTCGTACCTAAAAGCGAGAACCACACTATTGGGACAAGTATGCAAGGCCCAATTTTCCTAACAAGCACAGTTAATTTTGTTATTTTCGAACATTTCTTTCCAAATTGGTTTATCCAATTAACAGTATTATATTAAGATCATGAATTGCTGGGTTAGGTTAGGTTAGCTTAGCTTAGGTTAGGTTAGGTTAGGTTAGGTTAGGTTAGGTTAGCTTAGCTTGGGTTAGCTTAGGTTAGGTTAGGTTAGCTTAGCTTGGGTTAGCATAGGTTAGGTTAGGTTTGATTACATTTCTATGTTAGATTTAACTCAAATTCAAAACAATTGCAGTCATTCGGCTTGTTAGTCAACTTGCCTCTAATAGGGGCAATTTGTCTAACAAGACTATTTAGTTTTGTGTGCATATATATATATATATATATATATATATATATATATATATATATATATATATATATATATATATATATATATATATATATATATTATAGCTTCAAGACTCCGAACCAATATAGAAGCATCAAGAGGAAGTGCTTGTGTTATGGGCCAATAGGCCTTCTGCAGTTACTTCCATTCTTATGTTTTTATTCCCATTGGTTCGTGTTTTATCTTGTGTAAATGTCAATCACCTTACCCAAAACTTTGGTACCATATCACCTCACCCATGTGTATATATATATATATATATATATATATATATATATATATATATATATTATATATATATATATATATATATTATATATAATATACAGAGTAAATCTACCCCAAAAGTAATGATTTATTTGTCTACAAAACTAAACTCTTTTTGGAATCATATGAGGCCCCTCCACTGAGGGGGGAGGCCTGGATGTTTATTGTCATGTGTATTCATGCTGCTTGCATGTCGTCGTTTATTTTGCCTTTGTTGTTTTCTTGACAGCTTTCTTTGCCTTGGGTGGTTTGGGAGATTTTGAAGCTCTCTTTATTTTGGGCTTTTTGTTCCCAACAACAAGCTGCTGCTGCTGCTGCTTCTTTTTCAAGGCTGTAGGTGGTTTGTTGCTTGTGGCGGCTTTCTTGGGAGTTACCACGGCCTTCTTTGCTGCTGTAGATGGTTTCTTGGTTGTGGTGGCTTTCTTGGGAGTTAGAACGGCCCTCTTCTCTGCTACGGCCAGCTTGAATGATCCACTAGCTCCACTTCCCTTGGTCTGAACAAGAATGCCGTCAGCCACTGCTTTCTTGAGAAATCTTCGGATGTAAATGGCGATCTTGGCAGCCTCGACTTTGTTGTTGGCAACAACGTACTTCTTGATTGCTTGTAGAGACGAGCCCTTACGGTCTTTGAGTGCTGCGACCGCGGCTAGAACCATTTGACTAGTTTTCGGGTGAGCAACCTGGACGCGAGGTTTCCTGGTGGTGGCCACCACAGCAGCAGCAGCCGCAGCCTTCTTGGTAGGCTTTGCTTCTACCATGATGATGATGAGATAACCAAGGTGATGAGAGACGCTCAGACAGTCACGGGGGAATGATGCTGCCGCCGCTTGAGCCGAACCTATTTATGTGCCGGCACGGTACAGAAGCTGCAACCTGGCAACTCGTCCACCAATCACGACGGTTGGTTTTACGGCTCCGAAACCTGGATCCCATATCTTCTCTAAAATAGAAGCATTTGTTCATGTTCTTTGTAAAAGTATCATAAAGCAGGACAGATGAGACAAATATCATAAAAACTGAAGAGCAGATGAGCACACACATGTTTGTATTACAAAAGAAAATCCACAAATTCATTAGAAATTGGCAGGGCAGGCTGAGGAAGTAGGTAGATGTAAAATGTCTGTAAATGGCGAAAGAACATAAACCCAAGACTGAATAAACGATGTTAAATATCCATGCCAAGGAGACAAAAATATGTTAGGATACAATTACCATTAAGACACCACAAGCAGGTCCGTATCCTGCCGCGATGACTTAAAAGAGTTGGTTATTAGCCACAATGTGTAGGCAGTCTCATGCCAACGGCCATACCACGTTGAGAACACCGCTTCTCGTCCGATCAGCGAAGTTAAGCAACGTTGGGTTTGGTTAGTACTTGGATGGGTGACCGCCTGGGAACACCAAATGCTGTTGGCAATAATGTTTTTTGTTTTGTTTTGTTTTGTTTCGTTTGTTTTTGTTTGAATGGCTGGCTCCACGGGAAATTCACGGAGTTGTGTGGAATAAGGCCTGGTAAAATGAATTAATATGTATGTCATGTTTAAAACAAACTCGCTTAATATAGATATTGTGTGAGGCTTTATACAAAAACAAACAACCAAAACAAAACATGTTGTATATATATATAGCTTAATCCGGGTTTGAACTCGCAACTCCAAGAATACGCATCACTTATATACACTTTACCACTGGACCACTGCTGCAGGACACAAGCTTGATGCTGAGGTATCAATTTAATGACGTAAATGCCATTTCCACAAATAAATGATAATTAAAAAGTATTTGTATGTACAAATCTTTTCTGTTTAAAAGGCTACAATATCAGTTACTGATATAATTTGTGTTAATGTTTCTATACCCACAAGAAGGCATATTTTTGCTTATATGTAAAGGGTACGGAGAACGAATCCACAGACCATCATTCCCCCCCCCCTCCCCCCCCCCCCCCCCCCCCCCCCCCCCCCCCCAACTCCCACCTACTACCACCACCACCACCACCACCAATCACCACCAATCACCACCAATCACCACCAATCACCACCAATCACCACCACCACATCTAACCGAAAACCCCCTAACACATCAACCCTCCCCCCAATCAACAGGCGAAATAATAACCCTCAAATGCCTGCCTGCCTGCCTGCCTGCAAGCCAATACTAACGGTCTTCTCAGAAAGAAAATCTCTTTGTATCTGTATTACTTGATGAAATGTATGATTCTAATAATGAAAATAAATTTTGATGTCGGTTGTATGAGCATAATGACCAATATGCACATGATATGAATGAATTAAATAGTGTAGTTTTAAGTAATTAGGTTGTAGACACATTAAGCGGATATGATATTTGACGCGTCCAGAACTGGTGATTTTTGGTTTAGTTTTAAATGCACCACCACCACCCACCACCACCATTGCTTCCCCAGAGCCTAATTAAGGACCGGTAAAAGGAGTCAATATGTATGTCATCTATAAAACCAAAGAATGAATAAAAAAACACACACACAAACCTACATAATAGTATTAGGAAGATTGTATGGCAAAAAAAAAAAAGTATTATTCCCATTGGGTCGTTTGAACTCGCGACTTCCAAAATACCAGCCACACACCTTACCACCCAGCCACCATAGAGTTGGTATAATTGTGCAACTTTAGTTATAAAAGTAAAGTTCTTATTGTCTCAAATCTTATTGTCTGTTCTATGAAAAGGCATGATGTAAATTATGTATTTTTTGAATGATTGAATTGTAGGCACATTAAGCGGATTCGATATTTGATATATCCAGAAAAGGTGATTTCTGTTCAGTTTTAAAATGCATCACCGTTAACGCTAAAGGACTGGTAAAACGACTCGATGTTTGTCATTTTTAAAATAAACACTAAAACTAGGCCCTTAACATATATAATGTTTGAATATAAATTGAATGCATATAAATACAAAGTGGGAGTGGCTGGCTGGCTGGCTGGCTGGCTGGCTGGCTGGCTGGCTGGCTGGCTGCCTGCCTGCCTGCCTGCCTGCCTGCCTGCCTGCCTGCCTGCCTGCCTGCTGGCTGGCTGGCTGGCTGGCTGGCTGGCTGGGCTGGCTGGCTGGCTGGCTGGCTGGCTGGCTGGCTGGCTGGCTGGCTGCCTGCCTGCCTGCCTGCCCGCCCGCCCGCCCGCCGCCCGCCCGCCCGCCTGCTTGCCTTGCCTTGCCTTGCCTTGCCTTGCCTGTCCTGTCCTGTTATTGCCTTGCCTTGCCTTGCCTTGCCTTGCCTTGCCTTGCCTTGCCCTGCCCTGCCCTGCCTTGGCTGCAGCTGGCTGGCTGGCCGTAAATCAACTCTTAACAACACCATACCACACCACACCATCACTCATCACCCATCACCCACCACCGGCCCCAGTCTCCCAGCCTCTCTTATATACCCGAGCAGGCCCTTTAAATTATTTGAATTGTTGCACTTCGGCCAATGGCAGGCACGATCGCTGCTGCTCAAACATATTCTGGTTCACAAGTATTATAATATATTATATTATATTATATTATATATATATATATATATATATATATATATATATATATATATATATATATATATATATATATATATATATATATATATATATATTCATGAAACACATTAAAACCTTGATCATTTATTCATTCATTACGTCTAGTGAAGAATTGCTTTTGTTCATTTGTATGATTAAAAATTAATATAATATGAATTCCTCGCTTAAAGTAAAATATAAAATATATATTGGATTTATATGATTGGTTAATATTCCAAGTGATGCTGAATATCCCCTATAATTTTGTTTTGTTTGTTTGTTATGTACACATTCCAAATGAAATCAATATAAATGTTATTATTAATGTTTGAAAGTTGATTGTCTACTTGAATCTCTCTATTAAAGTGTGTGTGGCTCCGGATGGAGCCTGGTTATGGTATTTGTCGTGGTGGGTGGCAGAAGTGCTTACTTCTTCTCTGTCTTCTTTGGCAAAAGAACTGCCTGAATGTTTGGAAGAACACCTCCCTGTGCAATGGTTACGCCAGACAGAAGTTTGTTGAGTTCTTCGTCGTTGCGGATGGCCAACTGCAAGTGACGTGGGATGATACGGGTCTTCTTGTTGTCACGTGCGGCATTACCGGCGAGCTCCAGAACTTCGGCAGCGAGGTATTCCATGACGGCTGCCAGGTAGACAGGAGCGCCAGCACCGACGCGTTCGGCGTAGTTGCCCTTACGCAGCAGACGGTGAATTCTGCCCACGGGGAACTGAAGTCCGGCCCTGCTGGAGCGAGACTTTGACTTGCCCTTCACTTTGCCTCCCTTGCCGCGTCCTGACATTGCTGCTGCTGTTGTGGGTTTGTGGTGTTTTATGCCGCCCCGCAGATCGAGCTTCGTGTTATATACCCCGCTCAGGATCAAGGGAGCCCGCCACTGACCAATCAGCGCGCTCCGCCACGCGACCCGCTCTGAGCTGAGTCGCGAGCGGGATATAAAAGGAAAGCTCGCCTCGCGCAAAAGTTCATTATTGTATCGCAACGCCAGCCAGCACGAGCATCATCATGCCACCCAAGGCATCTGGAAAGGCTGCCAAGAAGGCCGGAAAGGCCCAGAAGGCCATTGCCAAGGGCGATAAGAAAAAGAAGCGCAGGAGGAAGGAGAGCTACAGCATCTACATCTACAAAGTGCTGAAGCAGGTCCACCCCGACACTGGTATCTCTTCCAAAGCCATGTCGATCATGAACTCGTTCGTGAACGACATCTTCGAGCGCATCGCCGCCGAGGCTTCTCGCCTGGCCCACTACAACAAGCGTTCCACCATTACCAGTCGGGAGATCCAGACGGCTGTAAGGCTCCTGTTGCCCGGAGAACTGGCCAAGCACGCCGTCTCTGAGGGCACTAAGGCCGTCACCAAGTACACCTCCTCCAAGTAAACGGCTTACTTACTGCCCTGTGGTGGTGGCTTGGCCTCAAACCAACAAACTCGGCTCCATTGGAGCCACACTTTAATTTCTAAAGAGATTGTGAGTGTTAGACACCAATACTATTATAACAAAAACCTCTGTCACTGAAAGCAAATAGCTATAAAATGAGAATATTTATGAAACTGTCTGTGTGTGTTTCTCTCTCTCAGTCTCTGTCTGTCTGTCTGTCTGTCTGTCTCTGTCTTGTCTGTCTCTGTCTTGTCTGTCTGTCTGTCTGTCTGTGTCTCTCTCTCTCTCTCTCTCTCTCTCTCTCTCTCTCTCTCTCTCTCTCTCTCTCTCTCTCTCTCTCTCTCTCTCTCTCTCTCTCTCTCTCTCTCAACACATATAAGCACTCGGTATCTTTTTTTTTTCTAGAGATTAGAGATTCATTGTTATGTTCCACATTAGGATTACTATGCAGGCCACCCTCTTAGGTTTGAAAATGTCAAGAAAACGGTTAATTTAAAATGTCATCTCCTAACTTAACAGATTAAGCCAGAGGACCGAAAACAGAATAAAACAGGACTGGACAGTATGTCACTTATACAAGCTGCTTTTATTTCTAGTACAGTATGACAATTTTTATTTTGGGGGGGGGGGGGGGGGGGGGGGGGGGGGGGGGGGGGGGGTGGCGAAAAGCGACGGCGTTTTGTTTGTAAGAGAACAGGTTGTACTACAAATGACTTGATTTATTGATATCACGTGTATGTATGACACCTAAATTAGTGTATTTGTTTATTTATTTATTTATTTATTATGTGTAGATGAAGGTTAATTCATATGACTGATGCTAGGAATGTCTGAAATCTCCTTAGAAGGATATTTTGGCCCTGAGAAGGGCCGAGTTTGGTGTATACTAGGGTGGTCGATTTAGCTTATGCACGCTCTCCACGGATACGGCGAGCAAGCTGAATGTCCTTTGGCATGATGGTGACACGCTTGGCGTGGATGGCACAGAGGTTAGTGTCCTCGAAGAGACCGACCAGGTAAGCCTCGGATGCCTCCTGTAAAGCCATGACGGCAGACGACTGGAAGCGAAGATCGGTCTTGAAGTCCTGGGCAATCTCGCGCACCAGACGCTGGAAGGGAAGTTTCCTGATGAGCAACTCGGTGCTCTTCTGGTAACGACGGATCTCACGCAGGGCGACCGTTCCGGGCCTGTAACGGTGAGGCTTCTTCACACCCCCTGTGGCAGGAGCAGACTTGCGTGCTGCCTTGGTGGCCAGCTGCTTACGAGGAGCCTTGCCTCCCGTGGACTTGCGAGCAGTCTGCTTGGTGCGAGCCATGGTGAACAACTGTGGTTTGTGATGGCCGGCGCCGAAAAATTTTTGCTTATATACGCCGTCTCGAGGCGCTTGCTCGAGCGCCATTGGCTGCTCGACTCGCCTACGTCACCCCGTTGCCCCTCCCCTCCTTCCTCTGGCTGCAGCCAACAGGCGGCTCACCTCAATCACTATTATCGCTGATTTTGCTCTATTTTTTGGATTTGTGCAAAAGTCATTTCACAGGGACGTGAAACAGACGAGTAGGCAACTGCAGTTTTGAAAGCGTTGTGAGAAAGCCGTGTCTACTCGACCACAAGCGTAAAGTAAGGGCAGGCAGGAGTTGCAATGCTACTAGTACGTCCGCTTGATGGGATATAGTCGGGAAATCGTGCGGGCATTCGTCAATTCGATTCACACAACTTCAACACCATGACTGGACGCGGCAAGGGAGGCAAGGGACTCGGAAAGGGTGGCGCCAAGCGTCATCGTAAGGTGCTACGTGACAACATCCAGGGCATCACCAAGCCCGCTATTCGTCGCTTAGCTCGTCGTGGCGGCGTGAAGCGTATTTCGGGTCTCATCTACGAAGAGACCCGTGGCGTCCTGAAGGTGTTCCTCGAGAACGTCATCCGTGATGCTGTAACCTACACGGAACACGCCAAGAGGAAGACCGTCACTGCTATGGACGTGGTGTACGCTCTGAAGCGCCAGGGTCGTACCCTCTACGGATTCGGCGGATAAGAGCTTGGCTAATCCATCGATTCCACCCACCACCACCTCAAAACGGGACCTAATTAGGTCCCTATACTTTTTTTACTGAAGGGCTTAATAGACGATAACATAAATTGTTTTGATATCAGCTAGCACATTGGGTCTTATGAAATCTATTTTTTATCCTCGCATGCTTAAAGGGACTCTGATTGGGGAGGGAGGGGGGGGGGGGGGGGAAGGTTGTGTTACGTTATATACTAGCAGAGCAGGATCATTGGTGGGA
>NW_027191327.1:5000-11763 GCF_040958095.1 Procambarus clarkii
AAGATAAGAATCTTATTGCTTCGTACTTACAATTATTACTTAACCAATTATAGGTATAGGTTAAGTAATAATTGTAAATAAGAAGCAATAAGATGATTATCTTAACATACTAAGAAGGTTAGGTTAGGTCGGTGTTTTCTATGAAGCTTTTCAAGGTAAACTAAAATATTCACAATAAATTAGTATGTCACATAAGCACGTATTTAATAAGTCAATATTGACTATAAGAAAGTGCGAGAACGGGTTGGTGACTGACAAGCATTCCGTGTAAAGTGATTGAAAGAATCATCAATTTGAAAATAATTAAACACCAGGAAAGTATAAAATTTGGAATGAAAGTTGAAATAAAACATGAAAAAAGAAGGGAAGATAGACTGCATTTTCCTAGACTGTCAGAACGCCTTGATACTGTTTCTCAAGACTGGTGAAGAAGATGGAGAATCAAGCTTAGATAACTAGGAAGTGGTTGAATACCCCTCCTCACCCCCCTCCCCCAGCACCTCCTTACCACTGACTATTACATTACTGATCAGAAACCAGTTCATCTCCAGAAGGATAAAATCAACATCCAATCTTCCACACCGAGCCGCCATCAATCACAGGTCATCGTGCAAGCAGCGGTGCCTAACAGCCTGGTTAACCAGGCCAACCAACCAACCAAGATGTCTGATCCGAGACCGGGTCACGGGGGACATTGATCCTCGGAATCACTTTAAGGAAATACCTCTTGCCTATTAAGGCAACTCATCACAATATATTACATTTGAAGGGAAGAGAAATGAGAACAAAGAGGAAATTTGGGAAAGGGGAAAAAGGGGAGATGGGAAGGGAACTAAAGAGGGGAGATGGGAAGGGAACTAAAGAGGGGAGATGGGAAGGGAACTAAAGAGGGGAGATGGGAAGGGAACTAAAGAGGGGAGATGGGAAGGGAACTAAAGAGGGGAGATGGGAAGGGAACTAAAGAGGGGAGATGGGAAGGGAACTAAAGAGGGGAGATGGGAAGGGAACTAAAGAGGGGAGATGGGAAAGAAACTGAAGAAGGGCAGTGGGAAAAGGGCAAACAGAATTGGGGAAAGAAGAGAAAAAAAAGGACGAAGTACAGGAATTCGGGAAGACGAAGAGATGGCTAAAAACAAAAAAGGGAGAGAAGGGAATGAATGAGAGGACATAAGGAGAGGAGGAGGAGAAGGGGCAGTGAGAAAGGGCATAGTGGACATGAGGACAAAAAGAAGAACCATGAAGAGCAGATGGGAAATAAAGAGAGGGAGAGGGTACAAGGGAAAGAAAGAGATGACATGGGATGGAAACGAGTACACAGGAAGGGGGGGGGGGAGGGGTCAGAGAGGGTATATGAGAAGGGGAAGTAAGGTTTCGTACCCTGGGGTCCGTACCCGGGGGGTCCGTACCGGGGGATCCGTACCCTGGGGGTCGCTACGGGATCACCATAGCCCGTGCTACTTGGAACTTTTTGTTCCAGGTAGCGAATCTTAAACAACAACAACAACTGGGGGTCCGTAACCCCGGGGGTCCGTACCCCCGGGGGTCCGTACCCCCGGGGGGCCGTACCCGGAAGGCCCGAATATTGGTTCCAGAGCTTGGGATTGTTTGATTGGTCCGAAGGATAGACTACTGGATCATGTCTTGATTGTCGAGTGAAGGCTACTGTGTCCTCTCTCTCTCTCTCTCTCTCTCTCTCTCTCTCTCTCTCTCTCTCTCTCTCTCTCTCTCTCTCTCTCTCTCTCCCGTCTCTAAATCCAGCTGGCATTATATTTATCCTGCCTTTTCCATCCCTGTCGTTATTCTCGTTCCGCTATCTTCCTCCTGCTCTCTTCCTCCTGCTCTCTTCCTCCTGCTCTCTTCCTCCTGCTCTCTTTCCTCCTCTGCTCCTCTGATTACCTGAGAACTTGCCTATCTGTCTCTTCCCCCTTCCTCTGTTCTGCCCCACTACCCTCTCCCTTCCCTGTATCCTACCTTTCCCACTACCCCTTCCTCTGCCCCCTGCACCTTGCACCCCTCCCACCTCTGCCACTCCCCATTTCTGCCCCCCCCCTGCCCATTTCTGCCCCCGCCTCGGGTCTCCAGCGTGGGTCCGGCCCCATATATTCCCAGTTGGGTCTCCGAGGGTGTGGATTTATCACATGATAATTGCACGAGAGAAAGACAAGAAAAATTCAATGCCTCATTAAGTGACCAAGGTGTGACATCTGTGGGGGAGGGGTAGAGAGGGGGGGAGAGGGGGATAGGGGGATAGGGTGGTGGAGGGGGGATAGGGAGGTGGAGGGGGGGGATAAGATAGTGGGGGGGGGATATTAGGTAGTGTAAGGGGGGATAATGTTGTTGTTGCTTTAGATTCAGTTACTCGGAACACAAAGTTGCAAGTAGCACGGGCTATGGTGAGCCCGTAGTGGACTTACCTGGCACTGGGTGGGAGACACCCCTGGGAAGGCCGAGTTCCCCCTCCTAATACATATACATATTCATACACACTCATACATACATACATACATACACACACACGCATATATAGAAATAATTTCTGAAACAGACTTCATTGCCAATTTGCTTTAATATATAAACTTTTTACTCTAATCGTTTGAACATTTATATTCCATTACCTTGAGAAAGTTCCAGTGATAATACTTTGATGAACGTTCAAAGGTTCCAACATCAGAGGACGCAAAGATATATTTCATTTTCTAAAGATTTACATACGGGAGAGGAATCTATTCATAATAACTTCTTAAGGATTTAAACACAGAAAGTACTTAATTCCTTAACTACCCCAAACCACAGAAAGTACTTAATTCCTTAACTACCCCAAAACACAGAAAGTACTTAATTCCTTAACTACCCCAAAACACAGAAAGTACTTAATTCCTTAACTACCCCAAACCACCGGAAACTGCGACATCATGGAGGCAGACAAGGGGAGAAAGAAGAGGAGGAGGGAAAGAAGGGGAGAAAGGAAGGGGAAAGGAGGCGATATGAGAGCAAGAGAGAGAAAATAAATAAGCGTTGCCAAGTGGAAGTGAGAGACGACCTTGGCCACACACCTTACAACTTTAAGAGAGAGAGGGAGGAGCTAGCACGTTACTCCTCAGGGGCTAGATTCACGAAGCAGTTACGCAAACACTTACGAACCTGTGCATCTTTTCTCAATCTTTGGCGGCTTTATTTACAATTATTAAACAGTTAATGAACTCCAAAGCACCAGGAGGCTGTTGATAACAATAACAACAGTTGATTGGCAAGTTTTCACGCTTGTAAACTGTTTAATAAATGTAACCAAAGCCGTCAAAGATTGAGGAAAGATGTACACGTTCGTAAAGTACTTGCGTAACTGCTTCGTGAATCTGGCCCCTGGTAATTCACTCGGGGCGTTCTGGTAGCGGGATAAAATGCGCCTGAAATAAACAGGGGTTTAAAGAGGTCAATAATCTCCGTGAACCCACAATATTGGCGGGCCAGTCTGCTCAATATTGTACATATAGTCTTGCTGCTGTAAAAAAAATTCTTAAGAGACAAAGGAAAATAAACAGAGACTAAAGGTCGACCTAGGCAAGCTGAATGAATGCACCAGCAAATGGCTACTTGAGTTCAACGTAAGTGTAAAGTAATGAAACGAGGCGATTGGAGTAGGAGCCCGAACACAAGGTAAAATTCCTGTCCCCAGAGGCCCACATCAAAAGGATATCATCAGCGGCATATGCTAGATTGGCCAACATAAGAACTGCCTTTAGAAACTTGTGTAAGAAATCCTTCAGAAGCTTGTATATCACATATGTCAGACCAATCCTGGAGTATGCAGCTCCAGCCTGGAGTTCATACCTAGTTAAACACAAGACGAAGTTAGAGAAAATTCAAGGGTATGCCTCCAAACTAGTCCCAGAGCTAAGAGGTATGCGTTACGAGGAAAGGCAACGGGAATTAAACCTCACGTTCCTGGAAGACAAAAGTCAGGGCAGACATGATCACCACCTACAAAACTCCAAGAGGAATTGATAGGTTTAAAAAGAGGTCAAATTATATAGCACTGGTGGAACACGAACAAGGGGACACGGGTGAAGACTGTGTACTCACATGTGCCACAGATATATTAGAAAACAAAATATAATTGTCAGAATTATTATCAAATGGAATGCATTAGGCAGTGATGTGGTGGAGGCTGACTCCATACACAGTTTCAAATGTCGCTATGATAAGAGCCCAATAGGCTCAGGAACCTGTTCACCAGCTGACTGACGTTTGAGAGGCGGGACCAAAGAGACGAAGCTCAACCCCAGAAAGCACATCTAGGTGAGTACACACAGTGGGCCAGAAGGGCCTCCACAATAAGGACCCCGTTTCCGGCCCCATGGTCCTGTAGGAGGCCTTCCTCCTCCTCCAGAGTACTCACCTAATTGTGCTTGCGGGGGTTGAGCTCTGGCTCTTTGGTCCCGCCTCTCAACTGTCAACCAACTGGTGTACAGATTTGTGGGGGGGGGGGGGGGGACATGCAAGTGAGGGTGGCCCTTGTGGAGGGGACCATTAGGGCCAGGTTAAGATGAGGGCCATATCGCTCCTTCCCTTTATCTCGAACCCACGTTAACCGAACCTAGTTCCAAACCCATGTACACCTGCACCCAGCTCTCACCCATGTACACCTGCACCCAGCTTTCACCCATGTACACCTGCACCCAGCACTCACCCATGTACACCTGCACCCAGCACTCACCCATGTACACCTGCACCCAGCACTCACCCATGTACACCTGCACCCATGTACACCTGCACCCAGCTCTCACCCATGTTCACCTGCACCCAGCTCTCACCCATGTACACCTGCACCCAGCTTTCACCCATGTACACCTGCACCCAGCTCTCACCCATGTACACCTGCACCCAGCTCTCACCCCATGTACACCTGCACCCAGCTTTCACCCATGTACACCTGCACCCAGCACTCACCCATGTACACCTGCACCCATGTACACCTGCACCCAGCTCTCACCCATGTACACCTGCACCCAGCTCTCACCCATGTACACCTGCACCCAGCTCTCACCCATGTACACCTGCACCCATGTACACCTGCACCCAGCTCTCACCCCATGTACACCTGCACCCAGCTGTCACCCATGTACACCTGCACCCAGCTCTCACCCATGTACACCTGCACCCAGCTGTCACCCATGTACACCTGCACCCAGCTGTCACCCATGTACACCTGCACCCAGCTTTCACCCATGTACACCTGCACCCAGCACTCACCCATGTACACCTGCACCCATGTACACCTGCACCCAGCTCTCACCCATGTACACCTGCACCCAGCTCTCACCCATGTACACCTGCACCCAGCTCTCACCCCATGTACACCTGCACCCAGCTGTCACCCCATGTACACCTGCACCCAGCTGTCACCCATGTACACCTGCACCCAGCTCTCACCCATGTACACCTGCACCCAGCTGTCACCCATGTACACCTGCACCCAGCTGTCACCCATGTACACCTGCACCCAGCTTTCACCCATGTACACCTGCACCCAGCTCTCACCCCATGTACACCAGCACCCAGCTCTCACCCCATGTACACCTGCACCCAGCTTTCACCCATGTACACCAGCACCCAGCTCTCACCCCATGTACACCTGCACCCAGAACTCACCCCATGTACACCTGCACCCAGCTTTCACCCATGTACACCTGCACCCAGCTGTCACCCATGTACACCTGTACCCAGCACTCACCCCATGTACACCAGCACCCAGATCTCACCCCATGTACACCAGCACCCAGCTCTCACCCCCGTACACCAGCACCCAGCACTCGCCCCCGTACACCTGCACCCAGCTGTACGGGGGTGTACATTACTCACCCACGTACATATAATTACCATCCAAATATACAAATCATTCTCTGCATATCACAAGAAAAATAGCGAGTCAAATCGGCCAATATTTACCATTTAACCAAATACGACTTCGGCACCCAAAAGCCTTACTTTAATGGCCACTCTTTAAATACTTCACAAACACAACAGAGGAACCAGAACGCAGGTTTCGAACCTCCTCCCGCTCCCCACAGACAAGGTCGTCCACAGACCTATGTTCCTTCCCCCCAAGAAAAAAGAAAAAATCACAAAAAATATTGGAGAAACCCGGGCAGGTCCTGGTGTCTCGCCGCTATACCATGAGAAATCCTTTTGACGGATTCCCAACGATTTTCCAACTGGCTGCCGGCCGGCGGGGCGCTCCACAGAGCTTCGACGTCAGCCCAGAAGCGATCGTCGAATGTGTCTCGGGCTCTCACGCAATATTTCCAGATGGAATAAACGCCGCAACTGCTTCCGAAGATCAAGTTTTCCAGACGTCTTAAGATGTAGATCATTAAACTGAAGAATGCTTCGATAAATGATCATAATATCTGTACGCCTTGGCTTCCGTTCAAATTTATAGCGGAAGAGAAACGGCAGATTTACTGAATACGCGAGCGCGTCATCGCGAAGCTAGTGAAAGAACGCGTGGTTCTGGAAACGGTTCGGTCCACAAGGAAGCTTGTGAAGGGCGCTGAGGAAGTCTGGATAACAAGATGTCCAGGGTTCATTTGTCCTGACTGAGTGGTAACATGGCGGCCAGCAGATAACCTTGCCGAGACAGGCGGCCCAGGACTGGAAGACAGACCGAGACAGACAGACCAAGAGAGCTGAAGGACACAATCCACTGTTTCCAGGATCTTCAGAAAGAAGCGCGCTGGAAACAGGGGAAGGTAAGGGTGGTTCC
>NW_027191328.1:0-11673 GCF_040958095.1 Procambarus clarkii
GGTGGTGTGGTATTGAGAGGGGGTGTTGGGTGGGGTGGTGTTGAGAGGGGGTGGTGTTGAGAGGGAGGTGTTGGGTAGGGTGGTGTTGAGAGAGGGTGTTGGGTGGGGTGGTGTTGAGAGGGGGTGTTGGGTGGTGTGGTGTTGAGGGGGAGGTGTGGTGTTGAGAGGGAGGTGTTGGGTGGTGTGGTGTTGAGAGGGCGTGTTGGGTGGTTTGGTGTTCAGAGGGGGTGTTGGGTGGTGTGGTGTTGAGAGAGGGTGTTAGGTGGGCTGGTGTTGAGAGTGGGTGTTGGGTGGTGTGGTGTTGAGAGGGGGTGTTGGATGGTGTGGTGTTGAGAGGGGGTGTTGGGTGGGGGTGGTGGTGAGAGATGGTGTTGGATGGTGTGGTGTTGAGAGGGGGTGTTGGGTGGGGTGGAGTTGGGTGGGGTGGTGTTGAGAGGGGGTGTTGGATGGTGTGGTGTTGAGAGGGGGTGTTGGGTGGTGTGGTGTTGAGAGGGAGGTGTTGGGTGGTGTGGTGTTGAGGGGGGGGTGTTGGGTGATGTGTTGTTGAGAGGGAGGTGTTGGATGGTGGTGTTGAGAGGGGATGTTGGGTGGTGTGGTGTTGAGAAGGGGTGCTGGGTGGGGTGGTGTTGAGTGGGGGTGTTGGTGGTGTGGTGTTGAGAGTGGGTGTTGGGTGGTGTGGTGTTGAGAGGGGGTGTTGGATGGTGTAGTGTTGATAGGGGGTGTTGGGTGCGGGTGGTGTTAAGAGGGGGTGTTGGGTGGGGTGGTGTTGAGAGGGGGTGTTGGGTGGTGTGGTCTTGAGAGGGAGGTGTTGGGTGGTATGGTGTTAAGAGGGGGTGTTGGGTGGTGTGGTGTTGAGAGGGGGTGTTGGGTGATGTGTTGTTGAGAGGGAGGTGTTGGGTGGTGCGGTGTTGAGAAGGGATGCTGGGTTGTGTGGTGTTGAGAGGGAGGTGTTGGGTGGTGTGATGTTGAGAGGGGGGTGTTGGGTGGGGTGGTGTTGAGAGGGGGCGGGGTTGGGTGGTGTGGTATAGGGTGGTGTGGTGTTAAGAGGGGGTATTGGGTGGTGTGGTGTGGAGAGGGAGGTGTTGGGTGGTGTGGTGTTGAGAGGGAGGTGTTGGGTGGTGTGGTATTGAGAGGGGGTGTTGGGTGGTGTGGTGTTGAGAGGGGGTGTTGGGTGGGGTGGTGTTGGGTGGTGTGGTGTTAAGAGGGAGGTGTTGGGTGGTGTGATGTTGAGAGGGCGTGTTGGGTGGTGTGGTGTTGAGAAGGGGTAGTGTGGAGAGGGGGTGTTGGGTGGTGTGGTGTTGAGAGTGGGTGTTGGGTGGTGTGGTGTTGAGAGGGGGTGTTGGGTGGTGTGGTGTTTAGAGGGGGTGTTGGGTGATCTGTTGTTGAGAGGGAGGTGTTGGTTGGTGGTGTTGAGAGGGGATGTTGGGTGGTGTGGTGTTGAAAGGGGGTGTTGGGTGGTGTGGTGTTTAGAGGGGGTGTTGGGAAGGGTGGTGTTGAGAGGGGGTGTTGGGTGGGGTGGTGTTGAGAGGGATTGTTGGGTGGGGTGGTATTGAGAGGGTGTGTTGAGTGATGTGGTGTTGAGAGGGGGTGTTGGGAGGGGGTGGTGTTGAGAAGGGGTGTTGGGTGGGGGTGGTGTTGAGAGGGGGTGTTGGATATTGTAGTGTTGAGAGGGGGTGTTGGGTGGTGTGGTGTTGAGAGGGAGGTGTTGGGTGGTGTGGTGTTGAGAGGGGGTGTTGGGTGATGTGTCGTTGAGAGGGAGGTGTTGGTTGGTGGTGTTGAGAGGGGATGTTGGGTGGTGTGGTGTTGAAAGGGGGTGTTGGGTGGGGTGGTGTTAAGAGGGGGTGTTGAGTGGTGTGGTCTTGAGAGGGAGGTGTTGGGTGGTATGGTGTTAAGAGGGGGTGTTGGGTGGTGTGGTGTTGAGAGGGGGTGTTGGGTGATGTGTTGTTGAGAGGGAGGTGTTGGGTGGTGCGGTGTTGAGAAGGGGTGTTGGGTTGTGTGGTGTTGAGAGGGAGGTGTTGGGTGGTGTGGTGTTGAGGGGAGTGTTGGGTGGTGTGGTGTTGAGAGGGAGGTGTTGGGTGGTGTGGTGTTGAAAGGGAGGTGTTGGGTGGTATAGTGATAAGAGGGGGTGTTGGGTGGTGTGGTGTTGAGAGGGGGTGTTGGGTGGGGTGGTGTTGAGAGGGGGTGGTGAATGGTGTGGTGTTGAGAGTGGGTGTTGGGTGGTGTGGAGTTGAGAGGGGGTGTTGGATGGTGTAGTGTTGAGAGGGGGTGTAGGGTGGGGGTGGTGTTGTGAGGGGGTGTTGGGTGGGGTGGTGTTGAGAGGGGGTGTTGTATGGTGTAGTGTTGAGAGGGGGTGTTGGGTGGGGGTGGTGTTGAGAGGGGGTGTTGGGTGAGGTGGTGTTGAGAGGGGGTGTTGGGTGGTGTGGTCTTGAGAAGGAGGTGTTGGGTGGTATGGTGTTAAGAGGGGGTGTTGGGTGGTGTGGTGTTGAGAGGGGGTGTTGGGTGATGTGTTGTTGAGAGGGAGGTGTTAGGTGGTGTGGTGTTGAAAGGGAGGTATTGGGTAGTATAGTGTTAAGAGGGGATGTTGGGTGGTGTGGTGTTGAGAGGGGGTGTTGGTTGGGGTGGTGTTGAGAAAGGGTGTTGAATGGTGTGGTTTTGAGAGTGGGTGTTAGGTGGTGTGGTGGTAAGAGGGGGTGTTGCATGGTGTTGTGTTGAGAGGGGGTATTGGGTGGGGGTGGTGTTGAGAGGGGTTGTTGGGTGGGGGTGTTGTTGAGAGGGGGTGTTGGATGGTGTTGTGTTGAGAGGGAGGTGTTGGGTGGTATGAGGTTAAGAGGTTGTGTTGGGTTGTGTGGTGTTGAGAGGGAGGTGTTAGGTGATGTGGTGTTGAGAGGAAGGTGTTGGGTGGTGCGGTGTTGAGAAGGGGTGTTGGGTTGTATGATGTTGAGAGGGAGGTGTTGGGTGGTGTGGTGTTGAGAGGGGGGTGTTGGGTGGTGTGGTGTTCGGTGGTGTGGTGTTGAGAGAGTGGTGATGGGTAGTGTGGTGTTGAGAGGGAGGTGTAGGGTGGTGTGGTGTTGAGAGGGGGGTGTTGGGTGGTGTGGTGTTCGGTGGTGTGGTGTTGAGAGGGTGGTGATGGGTAGTGTGGTGTTGAGAGGGAGGTGTAGGGTGGTGTGGTGTTGAGAGGGGGGTGTTGGGTGGTGTGGTGTTCGGTGGTGTGGTGTTGAGAGGGTGGTGATGGGTAGTGTGGTGTTGAGAGGGAGGTGTTGGGTGGTGTGGTGTTTAGAGGGGGTGTTTGGTGGTGTGGTGTTGAGAGGGAGGTGTTTGGTGGTGTGGTGTTGAGCGGGAGGTGTTAGGTGGTATGGTGTTGAGAGGGGGTGTTGGGTGGTGTTGTGTTGAGAGGGGGGTGTTGGGTGGGGTGGTGTTGAGACGGGGTGTTGGGTGGTGTGGTGTTGAGAGGGAGGTGTTGGGTGGTGTTGTGTTGAGAGGGAGGTGTTGGGTGGTGCGGTGTTTAGAAGGGGTGTTGGGTGGTGTGGTGTTGAGAGGGAGGTGTTGGGTGGTGTGGTGTTGAGAGGGGGGTGTTGGGTGGGGTGGTGTTGTGAGGGGGTGTTGGGTGGTGTGGTCTTGAGAGGGAGGTGTTGGGTGGTATGGTGTTAAGAGGGGGTGTTGGGTGGTGTGGTGTTGAGAGGGGGTGTTGTGTGATGTGTTGTTGAGAGGGAGGTGTTGGGTGGTGCGGTGTTGAGAAGGGGTGTTGGGTGGTGTGGTGTTGAGAGGGAGGTGTTGGGTGGTGTGGTGTTGAGAGGGGGGTGTTGGGTGGGGTGGTGTTGAGAGGGAGGTGTTGGGTGGTGTGGTGTTGACAGGGGGCGTTGGGTGGGGTGGTGTTGAGACGGGGTGTTGGGTGGTGTGGTGTTGAGAGGGAGGTGTTGGGTGGGGTTGTGTTGAGAGGGAGGTGTTGGGTGGTGTGGTGTTGAGAGGGATGGGATGGGTGGTGTGGTGTTGAGAAGGAGGTGTAGGGTGGTGTGGTGTTGAGAGGGGGGTGTTGGGTGGTGTGGTGTTGGGTGGTGTGGTGCTGAGAGTGGGTGATGGGTGGTGTGGTGTTGAGAGGGAGGTGTTGGGTGGTGTGGTGTTGAGAGGAGGTGTTGGGTGGTGTGGTGTTGAGAGGGAGGTGTTGGGTGGTGTGGTGTTGAGAGGGAGGTGTTGAGTGGTGTGGTGTTGAAAGGGAGGTGTTGGGTGGTATAGTGTTAAGAGGGGGTGTTGGGTGGTGTGGTGTTGAGAGGGGGTGTTGGGTGGGGTGGTGTTGAGAGGGGGTGTTGAATGGTGTGGTGTTGAGAGTGGGTGTTGGGTGGTGTGGTGGTGGGTGGTGTGGTGTTGAGAGGGGGTGTTGGATGGTGTAGTGTTGAGAGGGGGTGTTGGGTGGGGGTGGTGATGAGAGGGGGTGTTGGGTGGGGTGGTGTTGAGAGGGGGTGTTGGGTGGTGTGGTCTTGAGAGGGAGGTGTTGCGTGGTATGGTGTTAAGAGGGGGTGTTGGGTGGTGTGGTGTTGAGAGGGGGTGTTGGGTGATGTGTTGTTGAGAGGGAGGTGTTGGGTGGTGCGGTGTTGAGAAGGGGTGTTGGGTTGTGTGGTGTTGAGAGGGAGGTGTTGGGTGGTGTGGTGTTGAGAGGGGGGTGTTGGGTGGGGTGGTGTTGAGAGGGGGGGTTGGGTGATGTGGTATAGGGTGGAGTGGTGTTAAGAGGGGGTATTGGGTTGTGTGGTGTGGAGAGGGAGGTGTTGGGTGGTGTGGTGTTGAGAGGGAGGTGTTGGGTGGTGTTGTATTGAGAGGGGGTGTTGGGTGGTGTGGTGTTGAGAGGGGGTGTTGGGTGGGGTGGTGTTGAGAGGGGTTGGTGTTGAGAGGGAGGTATTGGGAGGTGTGGTGTTGGGTGGTGTGGTGTTAAGACGGGGTGTTGGGTTGTGTGGTGTTGAGAGGGGGTGTTGGGTAGGGTGGTGTTGGGTAGGGTGGTGTTGAGAGAGGGTGTTGGGTGGGGTGGTGTTGAGAGGGGGTGTTGGGTGGTGTGGTGTTGAGGGGGAGGTGTGGTGTTGAGAGGGAGGTGTTGGGTGGTGTGGTGTTGAGAGGGAGGTGTTGGGTGGTGTGGTGTTGAGAGGGAGTGTTGGGTAAGGTGGTGTTGGGTAGGGTGGTGTTTAGAGGGGGTGTTGGGTGGGGTGGTGTTGAGAGGGGGTGTTGGGTGGTGTGGTGTTGAGGGGGAGGTGTTGGGTGTTGTGGTGTTGAGAGGGAAGTGTTGGGTGGTGTGGTGTTGAGAGGCAGGTGTTGGGTGGTGTGGTGTTCAGAGGGGGTGTTGGGTGGGGTGCTGTTGAGAGGGGGTGGTGAGGAGAGGGGGTGTTGGGTGGTGTGGGGTTGAGAGTGGGTGTTGGGTGGTGTGGTGTTGAGAGGGGCAATTGGGTGGTGTGGTGTTTAGAGGGAGGTGTTGGGTGGTGTGGCGTTGAGAGGGGGTGTTTGGTGGTGTGGTGTTGAGAGGGGGTGTTGGGTGGGGTGGTGTTGAGAGGGGGTGTTGGGTGGGGTGGTGTTGAGAGGGGGTGTTGAGTGGTTTGGTGTTGAGAGGGGGTGTTGGGTGGTGTGGTGTTGAGAGGGAGGCGTTGCATGGTGGTGTTGAAAGGGGGGTGTTGGGTGGAGTGGTGTTGAGAGGGGGTGTTGGGTGGGGTGTTGTTGAGAGGGAGTGGTGTTGAGAGGGAGGTGTTGGGAGATGTGGTGTTGGGTGGTGTGGTGTTAAGACGGGGTGTTGGGTTGTGTGGTGTTGAGAGGGGGTGTAGGGTAAGGTGGTGTTGGGTAGGGTGGTGTTGAGAGGGGGTGTTGGGTGGGATGGTGTTGAGAGGGGGTGTTGGGTGATGTGGTGTTGAGGGGGAGGTGTTGGGTGTTGTGGTGTTGAGAGGGAGGTGTTGGGTGTTGTGGTGTTGAGAGGGAGGTGTTGGGTGGTGTGGTGTTGAGAGGGGGTGTAGGGTGGTGTGGGGTTGAGAGTGGGTGTTGGGTGGTGTGGTGTTGAGAGGGGCTGTTGGGTGGTGTGCTGTTGAGAGGGAGGTGTTGGATGGTGGTGTTGAGAGGGGGTGTTGGGTGGTGTGGTGTTGAGAGGGTGTGTTGGGTGGGGTGTTGTTGAGAGGGAGTGGTGTTGAGAGGGAGGTGTTGGGAGATGTTGTGTTGGGTGGTGTGGTGTTAAGACGGGGTGTTGGGTTGTGTGGTGTTGAGAGGGGGTGTAGGGTAAGGTGGTGTTGGGTAGGGTGGTGTTGAGAGGGGGTGTTGGGTGGGATGGTGTTGAGAGGGGGTGTTGGGTGATGTGGTGTTGAGGGGGAGGTGTTGGGTGTTGTGGTGTTGAGAGGGAGGTGTTGGGTGTTGTGGTGTTGAGAGGGAGGTGTTGGGTGGTGTGGTGTTGAGAGGGGGTGTTGGGTGGTGTGGGGTTGAGAGTGGGTGTTGGGTGGTGTGGTGTTGAGAGGGGCTGTTGGGTGGTGTGCTGTTGAGAGGGAGGTGTTGGGTGGTGTGGCGTTGAGAGGGGGTGTTGGGTAGGGTGGTGTTGAGAGGGGGTGTTGAGTGGTGTGGTGTTGAGAGGGGGTGTTGAGTGGTGTGGTGTTGAGAGGGGGTGTTGAATGGTGTAGTGTTGAGAGGAGGTGTTGGGTGGTGTGGTGTTGAGAGGGAGGCGTTGAGTGGTGTAGTGTTGAGAGGGGGTGTTGGATGGTGTGGTGTTGAGAAGAGGTGTTGGGTGTGGTGGTGTTGAGAAAGGGTGATGGATGGTGTGGTGTTGAGAGGGGGTGTTGGGTAGTGTGGTGTTGAGAGGAGGTGTTGGATGGTGTGGTGTTGAGAGGGAAGCGTTGGGTGGTGTAGTGTTGAGAGGGGGTGTTTAATGGTGTGGTGTTGAGAGGGGGTGTTGGGTGGGGTGCTGTTGAGAGGGGGTGGTGTGGAGTGGGTGTGTTGGATGGTGTGGTGTTGAGAGTTGGTGCTGGGTGGTGTGGTGTTGAGAGAGTGTGTTGGATGGTGTGGTGTTGAGAGGGGGTGTTGGTTGGTGTAGTGTTGAGAGGGGGTGTTGGGTGGTGTAGTGTTGAGAGGGGGTGTTGGGTGGGGGTGGTGTTGAGAGGGGGTGTTGGGTGGGGGTGGTGTTGAGAGGGGGTGTTGGGTGAGGGTGGTGTTGGGAGGGGGTGTTGGATGGTGTTGTGTTTAGAAGGAGGTGTTGGGTGGTATGGTCTTGAGAGGGAGGTGTTGGGTGGTGTGGTCTTGAGAGGGAGGTGTTGGGTGGTATGGTGTTAAGAGGGGGTGTTGGGTGGTGTGGTGTTGAGAGGGGGTGTTGGGTGATGTGTTGTTGAGAAGGAGGTGTTGGGTGGTGCGGTGTTGAGAGGGGCTGTTGGGTGGTGTGGTGTTGAGAGGGAGGTGTTGGGTGGTGTGGCGTTGAGAGGGGGTGTTGGGTGGTGTGGTGTTGAAAGGGAGTGTTGGGTAGGGTGGTGTTGAGAGGGGGTGTTGGGTAGGGTGGTGTTGAGAGGGGGTGTTGGGTGGGGTGGTGTTGAGAGGGGGTGTTGAGTGATGTGGTGTTGAGAGGGGGTGTTGGGAGGGGTGGTGTTAAAAGGGGGTGTTAGATGGTGTGGTGTTGAGAGGAGGTGTTGAGTGGTGTGGTGTTGAGAGAGGGTGTTGGGTGGTGTGGTGTTGAGAGGGGGGGTATTGGGTGGTGTGGTGTGGAGAGGGAGGTGTTGGTTGGTGTGGTGTTGAGAGGGGGGTGTTGGGTGGTGTGGTATTGAGAGGGGGTGTTGGGTGGGGTGGTGTTTAGAGGGGGTGGTGTTGAGAGGGAGGTGTTGGGTAGGGTGGTGTTGAGAGAGGGTGTTGGGTGGGGTGGTGTTGAGAGGGGGTGTTGGGTGGTGTGGTGTTGAGGGGGAGGTGTGGTGTTGAGAGGGAGGTGTTGGGTGGTGTGGTGTTGAGAGGGCGTGTTGGGTGGTGTGGTGTTCAGAGGGGGTGTTGGGTGGTGTGGTGTTGAGAGAGGGTGTTAGGTGGGCTGGTGTTGAGAGTGGGTGTTGGGTGGTGTGGTGTTGAGAGGGGGTGTTGGATGGTGTGGTGTTGAGAGGGGGTGTTGGGTGGGGGTGGTGGTGAGAGATGGTGTTGGATGGTGTGGTGTTGAGAGGGGGTGTTGGGTGGGGTGGAGTTGGGTGGGGTGGTGTTGAGAGGGGGTGTTGGATGGTGTGATGTTGAGAGGGGGTGTTGGGTGGTGTGGTGTTGAGAGGGAGGTGTTGGGTGGTGTGGTGTTGAGAAGGGGGTGTTGGGTGATGTGTTGTTGAGAGGGAGGTGTTGGATGGTGGTGTTGAGAGGGGATGTTGGGTGGTGTGGTGTTGAGAGGGGGTGCTGGGTGGGGTGGTGTTGAGTGGGGGTGTTGGTGGTGTGGTGTTGAGAGTGGGTGTTGGGTGGTGTGGTGTTGAGAAGGGGTGTTGGATGGTGTAGTGTTGATAGGGGGTGTTGGGTGGGGGTGGTGTTGAGAAGGGGTGTTGGGTGGGGTGGTGTTGAGAGGGGGTGTTGGGTGGTGTGGTCTTGAGAGGGAGGTGTTGGGTGGTATGGTGTTAAGAGGGGGTGTTGGGTGGTGTGGTGTTGAGAGGGGGTGTTGGGTGATGTGTTGTTGAGAGGGAGGTGTTGGGTGGTGCGGTGTTGAGAAGGGGTGCTGGGTTGTGTGGTGTTGAGAGGGAGGTGTTGGGTGGTGTGATGTTGAGAGGGGGGTGTTGGGTGGGGTGGTGTTGAGAGGGGGCGGGGTTGGGTGGTGTGGTATAGGGTGGTGTGGTGTTAAGAGGGGGTATTGGGTGGTGTGGTGTATAGAGGGAGGTGTTGGGTGGTGTGGTGTTGAGAGGGAGGTGTTGGGTGGTGTGGTATTGAGAGGGGGTGTTGGGTGGTGTGGTGTTGAGAGGGGGGTGTTGGGTGGGGTGGTGTTGAGAGGGGGTGGTGTTGAGAGGGAGGTGTTGGGTGGTGTGGTGTTAAGAGGGAGGTGTTGGGTGGTGTGATGTTGAGAGGGCGTGTTGGGTGGTGTGGTGTTCAGAGGGGGTGTTGGGTGGTGTGCTATTGAGAAGGGGTGGTGTGGAGAGGGGGTGTTGGGTGGTGTGGTGTTGAGAGTGGGTGTTGGGTGGTGTGGTGTTGAGAGGGGGTGTTGGGTGGTGTGGTGTTTAGAGGGGGTGTTGGGAAGGGTGGTGTTGAGAGGGGGTGTTGGGTGGGGTGGTGTTGAGAGCGATTGTTGGGTGGGGTGGTATTGAGAGGGTGTGTTGAGTGATTTGGTGTTGAGAGGGGGTGTTAGATGGTGTGGTGTTGAGAGGGGGTGTTGGGTGGGGGTGGTGTTGAGAGGGGGTGTTGGATGGTGTAGTGTTGAGAGGGGGTGTTGGGTGGTGTGGTGTTGAGAGGGAGGTGTTGGGTGGTGTGGTGTTGAGAGGGGGGTGTTGGGTGATGTGTCGTTGAGAGGGAGGTGTTGGTTGGTGGTGTTGAGAGGGGATGTTGGGTGGTGTGGTGTTGAAAGGGGGTGTTGGGTGCGGTGGTGTTGAGAGGGGGTGTTGAGTGGTGTGGTCTTGAGAGGGAGGTGTTGGGTGGTATGGTGTTAAGAGGGGGTGTTGGGTGGTGTGGTGTTGAGAGGGGGTGTTGGGTGATGTGTTGTTGAGAGGGAGGTGTTGGGTGGTGCGGTGTTGAGAAGGGGTGTTGGGTTGTGTGGTGTTGAGAGGGAGGTGTTGGGTGGTGTGGTGTTGAGGGGGGTGTTGGGTGGTGTGGTGTTGAGAGGGAGGTGTTGGGTGGTGTGGTGTTGAAAGGGAGGTGTTGGGTGGTATAGTGTTAAGAGGGGGTGTAGGGTGGTGTGGTGTTGAGAGGGGGTGTTGGGTGGGGTGGTGTTGGGTGGGGTGGTGTTGAGAGGGGGTGGTGAATGGTGTGGTGTTGAGAGTGGGTGTTGGGTGGTGTGGTGTTGAGATTGGGTGTTGGATGGTGTAGTGTTGAGAGGGGGTGTAGGGTGGGGGTGGTGTTGAGAGGGGGTGTTGGGTGGGGTGGTGTTGAGAGGGGGTGTTGGATGGTGTAGTGTTGAGAGGGGGTGTTGGGTGGGGGTGGTGTTGAGAGGGGGTGTTGGGTGAGGTGGTGTTGAGAGGGGGTGTTGGGTGGTGTGGTCTTGAGAAGGAGGTGTTGGGTGGTATGGTGTTAAGAGGGGGTGTTGGGTGGTGTGGTGTTGAGAGGGGGTGTTGGGTGATGTGTTGTTGAGAGGGAGGTGTTGGGTGGTGTGGTGGTGAAAGGGAGGTATTGGGTAGTATAGTGTTAAGAGGGGATGTTGGGTGGTGTGGTGTTGAGAGGGGGTGTTGGGTGGGGTGGTGTTGAGAAAGGGTGTTGAATGGTGTGGTTTTGAGAGTGGGTGTTGGGTGGTGTGGTGGTGAGAGGGGGTGTTGCATGGTGTTGTGTTGAGAGGGGGTATTGGGTGGGGGTGGTGTTGAGAGGGGTTGTTGGGTGGGGGTGTTGTTGAGAGGGGGTGTTGGATGGTGTTGTGTTGAGAGGGAGGTGTTGGGTGGTGTGGTCTTGAGAGGGAGGTGTTGGGTGTTGTGGTGTTGAAAGGGAGGTGTTGGGTGGTATGATGTTAAGAGGTTGTGTTGGGTTGTGTGGTGTTGAGAGGGAGGTGTTAGGTGATGTGGTGTTGAGAGGGAGGTGTTGGGTGGTGCGGTGTTGAGAAGGGGTGTTGGGTTGTGTGATGTTGAGAGGGAGGTGTTGGGTGGTGTGGTGTTGAGAGGGGGGTGTTGGGTGGTGTGGTGTTCGGTGGTGTGGTGTTGAGAGAGTGGTGATGGGTAGTGTGGTGTTGAGAGGGAGGTGTAGGGTGGTGTGGTGTTGAGAGGGTGGTGTTGGGTGGTGTGGTGTTCGGTGGTGTGGTGTTGAGAGGGTGGTGATGGGTAGTGTGGTGTTGAGAGGGAGGTGTAGGGTGGTGTGGTGTTGAGAGGGGGGTGTTGGGTGGTGTGGTGTTCGGTGGTGTGGTGTTGAGAGGGTGGTGATGGGTAGTGTGGTTTTGAGAGGGAGGTGTTAGGTGGTGTGGTGTTTAGAGGGGGTGTTTGGTGGTGTGGTGTTGAGAGGGAGGTGTTTGGTGGTGTGGTGTTGAGAGGGAGGTGTTAGGTGGTATGGTGTTGAGAGGGGGTGTTGGGTTGGGTGGTGTTGAGAAGGGGTGTTGGGTGGTGTGGTGTTGAGAGTGGGTGTTGGTTGGTGTGGTGTTGAGACGGGGTGTTGGATGGGGTGGTGTTGAGAGGGGGGTGTTGGGTGGGGGTGGTGTTGAGAAGGGGTGTTGGATGTGTGGTGTTGAGAGGGGGTGTTGGGTGGGGTTGTGTTGAGAGGGGGTATTGGATGGTGTTGGGTTGAGAGGGGGTATTGGGTGGGGTGATGTTGAGAGGAGGTGTTGGATAATGTGGTGTTGAGAGGGGGTGTTGGGTCGTGTGGTGTTGAGAGGGAGGTGTTGGGTGGTGTTGTGTTGAGAGGGGGGTGTTGGGTGGGGTGGTGTTGAGACGGGGTGTTGGGTGGTGTGGTGTTGAGAGGGAGGTGTTGGGTGGTGTTGTGTTGAGAGGGAGGTGTTGGGTGGTGCGGTGTTTAGAAGGGGTGTTGGGTGGTGTGGTGTTGAGAGGAAGGTGTTGGGTGGTGTGGTGTTGAGACGGGGGTGTTGGGTGGGGTGGTGTTGAGAGGGGGTGTTGG